>NW_027660634.1:0-69699 GCF_963280865.1 Gymnoscopelus braueri | reverse complement strand
GAACCACGATTTTTTAAAGAAAGTGGGTGTCAGTTCTGTCTGAAGGAAGGCATTAGGGCTCATGTATTTTGTGTTGGGCTCCTAAAACCCAATTTTACAGACCTCACAAAGTCAGCAGCCACTTAAAATGTACTGGGAACAAGTTACAGGAAAATGTCACCAAAGTGCTTATCTCAGCCCAAAAATGCTATTTGAACCACGATTTTTTAAAGAAAGTGGGTGTCAGTTCTGTCTGAAGGAAGGCATTAGGGCTCATGTATTTTGTGTTTGGGCTCCTAAAACCCACTTTTAGAGACCTCAAAAAGTCAGCAGCCACTTAGAATCTACTGGGAACAAGTTACAGGAAAATGTCACCAAAGTGCTTATCTCAGCCCAAAAATGCCATTTTGAGCCACGATTTTTTAAGGAAAGTGGGTGTCAGTTTTGTATGAAGGAAGGCATTGGGGCTCATGTATTTTGTGTTGGGCTCCTAAAACCCACTTTAGAGACCTCACAAAGTCAGCAGCCACTTAGAATGTACTGGGAACAAGTTACAGGAAAATGTCAAAATAGCATTTTTAGGCTGAGATAAGCACTTTTGTGACACTTTCCTGTAACTTGTTCCCAGTACATTCTAAGTGGCTGCTGACTTTGTGAGGTCTCTAAAAGTGGGTTTTAGGAGCCCAACACAAAATACATGAGCCCTAATGCCTTCCTTCAGACAAAACTGACACCCACTTTCTTAAAAATACGTATTATAATATGTGACTCTCTACCTCCCCCTACAGGCTGGTATTATAATATGTTACTCTCTACCTCCCCCTACAGGCTGGTATTATAATATGTTACTCTCTACCTCCCCCTACAGGCTGGTATTATAATATTTGACTCTCTACCTCCCCCTACAGGCTGGTATTATAATATGTTACTCTCTACCTCCCCCTACAGGCTGGTATTATAATATGTTACTCTCTACCTCCCCCTACAGGCTGGTATTATAATATGTTACTCTCTACCTACCCCTACAGGCTGGTATTATAATATGTGACTCTCTACCTCCCCCCTACAGGCTGGTATTATAATATGTTACTCTCTACCTCCCCCTACAGGCTGGTATTATAATATGTGACTCTCTACCTCCCCCTACAGGCTGGTATTATAATATGTGACTCTCTACCTCCCCCTACAGGCTGGTATTATAATATGTGACTCTCTACCTCCCCTACAGGCTGGTATTATAATAATTACTCTCTACCTCCCCCTACAGGCTGGTATTATAATATGTTACTCTCTACCTCCCTCTACAGGCTGGTATTATAATATGTTACTCTCTACCTCCCCCTACAGACTGGTATTATACTATATTACTCTCTACCTCCCCCTACAGGCTGGTATTATAATATGTTACTCTCTACCTCCCTCTACAGGCTGGTATTATAATATCTTACTCTCTACCTCCCCCTACAGACTGGTATTATACTATGTTACTCTCTACCTCCCCCTACAGGCTGGTATAATATGTTACTCTCTACCTCCCCCTAGAGGCTGGTATTATAATATGTTACTCTCTACCTCCCCCTAGAGACTCGTATTATACTATGTTACTCTCTACCTCCCCCTACAGGCTGGTATTATAATATGTTACTCTCTACCTCCCCCTACAGGTTGGTATTATAATATGTGACTCTCTACCTCCCCCTACAGGCTGGTATTATAATATGTTACTCTCTACCTCCCCCTACAGGCTGGTATTATAATATGTTACTCTCTACCTCCCTCTACAGGCTGGTATTATAATATGTTACTCTCTACCTCCCCCTACAGACTGGTATTATACTATGTTTACTCTCTACCACCCCCTACAGGCTGTATTATAATATGTTACTCTCTACCTCCCTCTACAGGCTGGTATTATAATATCTTACTCTCTACCTCCCCCTACAGACTGGTATTATACTATGTTACTCTCTAACTCCCCCTACAGGCTGGTATAATTATATATGTTACTCTCTACCTCCCCCTAGAGGCTGGTATTATAATATGTTACTCTTTACCCTCCCCCTAGAGACTGGTATTATACTATGTTACTCTCTACCTCCCCCTACAGGCTGGTATTATAATATGTTACTCTCTACCTCCCCCTACAGGCTGGTATTATAATATGTGACTCTCTACCTCCCTCTACAGGCTGGTATTATAATATGTTACTCTCTACCTCCCCCTACAGGCTGGTATTATAATATGTGACTCTCTACCTCCCCCTACAGGCTGGTATTATAATATGTTACTCTCTACCTCCCCCTACAGGCTGGTATTATAATATGTTACTCTATACCTCCCCCTACATGCTGGTATTATAATATGTTACTCTCTACCTCCCCCTACAGGCTGGTATTATACTATGTTACTCTCTACCTCCCCCTAAAGGCTGGTATTATAATATGTTACTCTCTACCTCCCCCTACAGGATGGTATAATAATATGTTAATCTCTACCAATCGATTGATCAATCGGTTCGAACAATTAACCCCGGCCCCTCCCCCAGCCACTATGTGGGCGTGGCATATCACCTTGGGGGTGTGGTTTCGAGCCGGGGGTGTGGCCTATTGGTGAGGGGGGAGTGGTTTGGAGCTGTGGGCTTGGCCTATCACCAAGGGGGTGTGGTTTGGAGCTATGGGCGTGGCCTATCGCCAAGGGGGGGTGTGGTTTAAGGCTAGGGGTGTGGCCTATCGCCATGGGGGCGTGGTTTGGTGCTGGGGACGTGGCCTGTCGGCTTGGGGCGAGGGGCTGTGGTTTGAAGCTGGGGGCGTGCCTATCGCCATCGGGGCGTGGTTTGGAGCGGGGGGCGTGGCCTGTCGGCTTGGGGGCGTGGTTTACAGCAGTGGGACTCAAAAATAGCAGATCTACAAGCTCGTAGATCATAGCTCTACGAACTTGTAGATCTGATATCGGCTGGGGGTGGCGTGGCCTATCACCCCGGGGGGTGGGGTCTGAAGCTGTGGGCGGGGCCTAATGGCTTGGGGGCGTGGTTTGAAGCTGGGGGCGTGGCTTATCGGCGTGGGGGCGTGTTTTACAGCAGTGGGACTCAAAAATAGCAGATCTACAAGCTCGTAGATCATAGCTCTACGAGCTTGTAGATCTGATATCGGCTGGGGGTGGGCGTGGCCTATCACCCCGGGGGGTGGGGTCTGAAGCTGTGGGCGGGGCCTATTGGCTTGGGGGCGAGCTTGTAGATCTGCTATTTTTGAGTCCCACTGCTGTATACCACGACCCCAAGCCAACAAGCCACGCCCCCAGCTCCAAACCACATCCCCATGGCGATAGGCCACGCCCCCAGCTTCAAACCACACACCCCTCGCCGATAGAGGACAAGCACACGGCTTAAGACCCCAATCCAAGGGGAAAGGCCACGCCCCCAAGCCGACAGGCCCCGCCCCCCGCTCCAAACCACGCCCCCATGGCGATAGGCCACGCCCCCAGCTTCAAACCACAGCCCCCTCGCCGATAGAGGACAAGCACACAGCTTAAAACCCCAATCCAACGGGAAAGGCCACGCCCCCAGCTTGAAACCACGCCCCCAAGCCAATAGGCCCCGCCCAGAGCTTCAGACCCCATCCCCCGGGGTGATAGGCCACGCCCACCCCCAGCCGATATCAGATCTACAAGCTCGTAGAGCTATGATCTACGAGCTTGTAGATCCGCTATTTTTGAGTCCCACTGCTGTAAACCACGCCCCCAAGCCGATAAGCCACGCCCCCAGCTTCAGACCCCACCCCCCGGGGTGATAGGCCACGCCCAACCCCAGCCGATATCAGATCTACAAGCTCGTAGAGCTATGATCTACGAGCTTGTAGATCTGCTATTTTTGAGTCCCACTGCTGTAAACCACGCCCCCAAGCCGACAGGCCACGCCCCCCGCTCCAAACCACGCCCCGATGGCGATAGGCCACGCCCCCAGCTTCAAACCACAGCCCCTCGCCCCAAGCCGACAGGCCACGCCCCAAGCTCCAAACCACGCCACCATGTCGATAGGCTACGCCCCTAGCCTTAAACCACACCCCCTTGGCGATAGGCCACGCCCATAGCTCCAAACCACACCCCCTTGGTGATAGGCCAAGCCCACAGCCCCAAACCACTTCCCCCTCACCAATAGGCCACACCCCCGGCTCGAAACCACACCCCCAAGGTGATAGGCCACGCCCACATAGTGGCTGGGGGAGGGGCCGGGGTTAATTGTTCGACCGATTGATCAATCGATTGGTAGAGAGTAACATATTATTATACCAGCCTGTAGGGGGAGGTAGAGAGTAACATATTATAATACCAGCCTGTAGGGGGAGGTAGAGAGTCACATATTATAATACCAACCTGTAGGGGGAGGTAGAGAGTAACATATTATAATACCAGCCTGTAGGGGGAGGTAGAGAGTAACATAGTATAATACCAGTCTCTAGGGGGAGGTAGAGAGTAACATATTATAATACCAGCCTCTAGGGGGAGGTAGAGAGTAACATATTATTATACCAGCCTGTAGGGGGAGGTAAAGAGTAACATAGTATAATACCAGTCTGTAGGGGGAGGTAGAGAGTAAGATATTATAATACCAGCCTGTAGAGGGAGGTAGAGAGTAACATATTATAATACCAGCCTGTAGGGGGAGGTAGAGAGTAACATATTATAATACCAGCCTGTAGGGGGAGGTAGAGAGTCACATATTATAATACCAACCTGTAGGGGGAGGTAGAGAGTAACATATTATAATACCAGCCTGTAGGGGGAGGTAGAGAGTCACATATTATAATACCAGCCTGTAGGGGGAGGTAGAGAGTCACATATTATAATACCAGCCTGTAGGGGGAGGTAGAGAGTCACATATTATAATACCAGCCTGTAGGGGGAGGTAGAGAGTAACATATTATAATACCAGCCTATAGGGGGAGGTAGAGAGTCACATATTATAATACCAGCCTGTAGGGGAGGTAGAGAGTAACATATTATAATACCAGCCTGTAGGAGGAGGTAGAGAGTAACATATTATAATACCAGCCTGTAGGGGGAGGTAGAGAGTAACATATTATAATACCAGCCTGTAGGGGGAGGTAGAGAGTAACATATTATAATACCAGCCTGTAGGGGGAGGTAGAGAGTAACATATTATAATACCAGCCTGTAGGGGGAGGTAGAGAGTAACATATTATAATACCAGCCTGTAGGGGGAGGTAGAGAGTAACATATTATAGTACCAGCCTGTAGGGGGAGGTAGAGAGTCACATATTATAATACCAGCCTGTAGGGGGAGGTAGAGAGTAACATATTATAATACCAGCCTGTAGGGGGAGGTAGAGAGTCACATATTATAATAACAGCCTGTAGGGGAGGTAGAGAGTAACATATTATAATACCAGCCTGTAGGGGGAGGTAGAGAGTAACATATTATAATACCAGCCTGTAGGGGGAGGTAGAGAGTAACATATTATAATACCAGCCTGTAGAGGGAGGTAGAGAGTAACATATTATAATACCAGCCTGTAGGGGGAGGTAGAGAGTAACATATTATAATACCAGCCTGTAGGGGGAGGTAGAGAGTAACATATTATAATACCAGCCTGTAGGGGGAGGTAGAGAGTAACATATTATAGTACCAGCCTGTAGGGGGAGGTAGAGAGTCACATATTATAATACCAGCCTGTAGGGGAGGTAGAGAGTAACCTATTATAATACCAGCCTGTAGGGGGAGGTAGAGAGTCACATATTATAATACCAGCCTGTAGGGGAAAATGTCACCAAAGTGCTTATCTCAGCCCAAAAATGCTATTTTGAGCCACGATTTTTTAAAGAAAGTGGGTGTCAGTTTTGTCTGAAGGAAGGCATTGGGGCTCATGTATTTTGTGTTGGGCTCCTAAAACCCACTTTTAGAGACCTCACAAAGTCAGCAGCCACTTAGAATGTACTGGGAACAAGTTACAGAAAAATGTCACCAAAGTGCTTATCTCAGTCTAAAAATGCTATTTTGACCCAAGATTTTTTAAAGAAAGTGGGTGTCAGTTTTGTCTGAAAGAAGGCATTAGGGCTCATGTATTTTGTGTTGGGCTCCTAAAACCCACTTTTAGAGACCTCACAAAGTCAGCAGCCACTTAGAATGTACTGGGAACAAGTTACAGGAAAATGTCACCAAAGTGCTTATCTCAGTCTAATAATGCTATTTTGACCCAAGATTTTTTTAAGAAAGTGGAAGTCAGTTTTGTCTGAAAGAAGGCATTAGGGCTCATGTATTTTGTGTTGGGCTCCTAAAACCCAATTTTACAGACCTCACAAAGTCAGCAGCCACTTAAAATGTACTGGGAACAAGTTACAGGAAAATGTCACCAAAGTGCTTATCTCAGCCCAAAAATGCTATTTTGAACCACGATTTTTTAAAGAAAGTGGGTGTCAGTTCTGTCTGAAGGAAGGCATTAGGGCTCATGTATTTTGTGTTGGGCTCCTAAAACCCACTTTTAGAGACCTCACAAAGTCAGCAGCCACTTAGAATGTACTGGGAACAAGTTACAGGAAAATGTCACCAAAGTGCTTATCTCAGCCCAAAAATGCCATTTTGAGCCACGATTTTTTAAGGAAAGTGGGTGTCAGTTTTGTATGAAGGAAGGCATTGGGGCTCATGTATTTTGTGTTGGGCTCCTAAAACCCAATTTTACAGACCTCACAAAGTCAGCAGCCACTTAAAATGTACTGGGAACAAGTTACAGGAAAATGTCACCAAAGTGCTTATCTCAGCCCAAAAATGCTATTTTGAACCACGATTTTTTAAAGAAAGTGGGTGTCAGTTCTGTCTGAAGGAAGGCATTAGGGCTCATGTATTTTGTGTTGGGCTCCTAAAACCCAATTTTACAGACCTCACAAAGTCAGCAGCCACTTAAAATGTACTGGGAACAAGTTACAGGAAAATGTCACCAAAGTGCTTATCTCAGCCCAAAAATGCTATTTTGAACCACGATTTTTTAAAGAAAGTGGGTGTCAGTTCTGTCTGAAGGAAGGCATTAGGGCTCATGTATTTTGTGTTGGGCTCCTAAAACCCACTTTTAGAGACCTCAAAAAGTCAGCAGCCACTTAGAATGTACTGGGAACAAGTTACAGGAAAATGTCACCAAAGTGCTTATCTCAGCCCAAAAATGCCATTTTGAGCCACGATTTTTTAAGGAAAGTGGGTGTCAGTTTTGTATGAAGGAAGGCATTGGGGCTCATGTATTTTGTGTTGGGCTCCTAAAACCCACTTTTAGAGACCTCACAAAGTCAGCAGCCACTTAGAATGTACTGGGAACAAGTTACAGGAAAATGTCAAAATAGCATTTTTAGGCTGAGATAAGCACTTTTGTGACACTTTCCTGTAACTTGTTCCCAGTACATTCTAAGTGGCTGCTGACTTTGTGAGGTCTCTAAAAGTGGGTTTTAGGAGCCCAACACAAAATACATGAGCCCTAATGCCTTCCTTCAGACAAAACTGACACCCACTTTCTTAAAAATACGTATTATAATATGTGACTCTCTACCTCCCCCTACAGGCTGGTATTATAATATGTTACTCTCTACCTCCCCCTACAGGCTGGTATTATAATATGTTACTCTCTACCTCCCCCTACAGGCTGGTATTATAATATTTGACTCTCTACCTCCCCCTACAGGCTGGTATTATAATATGTTACTCTCTACCTCCCCCTACAGGCTGGTATTATAATATGTTACTCTCTACCTCCCCCTACAGGCTGGTATTATAATATGTTACTCTCTACCTACCCCTACAGGCTGGTATTATAATATGTGACTCTCTACCTCCCCCTACAGGCTGGTATTATAATATGTTACTCTCTACCTCCCCCTACAGGCTGGTATTATAATATGTGACTCTCTACCTCCCCCTACAGGCTGGTATTATAATATGTGACTCTCTACCTCCCCCTACAGGCTGGTATTATAATATGTGACTCTCTACCTCCCCCTACAGGCTGGTATTATAATAATTACTCTCTACCTCCCCCTACAGGCTGGTATTATAATATGTTACTCTCTACCTCCCTCTACAGGCTGGTATTATAATATGTTACTCTCTACCTCCCCCTACAGACTGGTATTATACTATATTACTCTCTACCTCCCCCTACAGGCTGGTATTATAATATGTTACTCTCTACCTCCCTCTACAGGCTGGTATTATAATATCTTACTCTCTACCTCCCCCTACAGACTGGTATTATACTATGTTACTCTCTACCTCCCCCTACAGGCTGGTATAATATGTTACTCTCTACCTCCCCCTAGAGGCTGGTATTATAATATGTTACTCTCTACCTCCCCCTAGAGACTCGTATTATACTATGTTACTCTCTACCTCCCCCTACAGGCTGGTATTATAATATGTTACTCTCTACCTCCCCCTACAGGTTGGTATTATAATATGTGACTCTCTACCTCCCCCTACAGGCTGGTATTATAATATGTTACTCTCTACCTCCCCCTACAGGCTGGTATTATAATATGTTACTCTCTACCTCCCTCTACAGGCTGGTATTATAATATGTTACTCTCTACCTCCCCCTACAGACTGGTATTATACTATGTTACTCTCTACCACCCCCTACAGGCTGGTATTATAATATGTTACTCTCTACCTCCCTCTACAGGCTGGTATTATAATATCTTACTCTCTACCTCCCCCTACAGACTGGTATTATACTATGTTACTCTCTAACTCCCCCTACAGGCTGGTATAATTATATATGTTACTCTCTACCTCCCCCTAGAGGCTGGTATTATAATATGTTACTCTTTACCTCCCCCTAGAGACTGGTATTATACTATGTTACTCTCTACCTCCCCCTACAGGCTGGTATTATAATATGTTACTCTCTACCTCCCCCTACAGGCTGGTATTATAATATGTGACTCTCTACCTCCCTCTACAGGCTGGTATTATAATATGTTACTCTCTACCTCCCCCTACAGGCTGGTATTATAATATGTGACTCTCTACCTCCCCCTACAGGCTGGTATTATAATATGTTACTCTCTACCTCCCCCTACAGGCTGGTATTATAATATGTTACTCTATACCTCCCCCTACATGCTGGTATTATAATATGTTACTCTCTACCTCCCCCTACAGGCTGGTATTATACTATGTTACTCTCTACCTCCCCCTAAAGGCTGGTATTATAATATGTTACTCTCTACCTCCCCCTACAGGATGGTATAATAATATGTTAATCTCTACCAATCGATTGATCAATCGGTCGAACAATTAACCCCGGCCCCTCCCCCAGCCACTATGTGGGCGTGGCATATCACCTTGGGGGTGTGGTTTCGAGCCGGGGGTGTGGCCTATTGGTGAGGGGGGAGTGGTTTGGAGCTGTGGGCTTGGCCTATCACCAAGGGGGTGTGGTTTGGAGCTATGGGCGTGGCCTATCGCCAAGGGGGGGTGTGGTTTAAGGCTAGGGGTGTGGCCTATCGCCATGGGGGCGTGGTTTGGTGCTGGGGACGTGGCCTGTCGGCTTGGGGCGAGGGGCTGTGGTTTGAAGCTGGGGGCGTGGCCTATCGCCATCGGGGCGTGGTTTGGAGCGGGGGGCATGGCCTGTCGGCTTGGGGGCGTGGTTTACAGCAGTGGGACTCAAAAATAGCAGATCTACAAGCTCGTAGATCATAGCTCTACGAACTTGTAGATCTGATATCGGCTGGGGGTGGGCGTGGCCTATCACCCCGGGGGGTGGGGTCTGAAGCTGTGGGCGGGGCCTAATGGCTTGGGGGCGTGGTTTGAAGCTGGGGGCGTGGCTTATCGGCGTGGGGGGCGTGTTTTACAGCAGTGGGACTCAAAAATAGCAGATCTACAAGCTCGTAGATCATAGCTCTACGAGCTTGTAGATCTGATATCGGCTGGGGGTGGGCGTGGCCTATCACCCCGGGGGGTGGGGTCTGAAGCTGTGGGCGGGGCCTATTGGCTTGGGGGCGAAAAAATAGCAGATCTACAAGCTCGTAGAGCATAGCTCTACGAGCTTGTAGATCTGCTATTTTTGAGTCCCACTGCTGTATACCACGACCCCAAGCCAACAAGCCACGCCCCCAGCTCCAAACCACATCCCCATGGCGATAGGCCACGCCCCCAGCTTCAAACCACACACCCCTCGCCGATAGAGGACAAGCACACGGCTTAAGACCCCAATCCAAGGGGAAAGGCCACGCCCCCAAGCCGACAGGCCCCGCCCCCCGCTCCAAACCACGCCCCCATGGCGATAGGCCACGCCCCCAGCTTCAAACCACAGCCCCCTCGCCGATAGAGGACAAGCACACAGCTTAAAACCCCAATCCAAGGGGAAAGGCCACGCCCCCGGCTTGAAACCACGCCCCCAAGCCAATAGGCCCCGCCCACAGCTTCAGACCCCACCCCCCGGGGTGATAGGCCACGCCCACCCCCAGCCGATATCAGATCTACAAGCTCGTAGAGCTATGATCTACGAGCTTGTAGATCTGCTATTACTGAGTCCCACTGCTGTAAACCACGCCCCCAAGCCGATAAGCCACGCCCCCAGCTTCAAACCACGCCTCCAAGCCGACAGGCCCCCGCCCACAGCTTCATACCCCACCCCCCGGGGTGATAGGCCACGCCCAACCCCAGCCGATATCAGATCTACAAGCTCGTAGAACTATGCTCTACGAGCTTGTAGATCTGCTATTTTTGAGTCCCACTGCTGTATACCACGCCCCCAAGCCAACAAGCCACGCCCCCAGCTCCAAACCACGCCCCCATGGCGATAGGCCACGCCCCCAGCTTCAAACCACACACCCCTCGCCGATAGAGGACAAGCACACGGCTTAAGACCCCAATCCAAGGGGAAAGGCCACGCCCCCGGCTGGAAACCACGCCCCCAAGCCAATAGGCCCCGCCCACAGCTTCAGACCCCACCCCCGGGGTGATAGGCCACGCCCACCCCCAGCCGATATCAGATCTACAAGCTCGTAGAGCTATGATCTACGAGCTTGTAGATCCGCTATTTTTGAGTCCCACTGCTGTAAACCACGCCCCCAAGCCGACAGGCCACGCCCCCCGCTCCAAACCATGCCCCCATGGCGATAGGCCACGCCCCCAGCTTCAAACCACACACCCCTCGCCGATAGAGGACAAGCACACGGCTTAAGACCCCAATCCAACGGGAAAGGCCACGCCCCCAGCTTGAAACCACGCCCCCAAGCCAATAGGCCCCGCCCAGAGCTTCAGACCCCATCCCCCGGGGTGATAGGCCACGCCCACCCCCAGCCGATATCAGATCTACAAGCTCGTAGAGTCCCACTGCTGTAAACCACGCCCCCAAGCCGACAGGCCACGCCCCCCGCTCCAAACCACGCCCCGATGGCGATAGGCCACGCCCCCAGCTTCAAACCACAGCCCCTCGCCCCAAGCCGACAGGCCACGCCCCAAGCTCCAAACCACGCCCCCATGTCGATAGGCTACGCCCCTAGCATTAAACCACACCCCCTTGGCGATAGGCCACGCCCATAGCTCCAAACCACACCCCCTTGGTGATAGGCCAAGCCCACAGCCCCAAACCACTTCCCCCTCACCAATAGGCCACACCCCCGGCTCGAAACCACACCCCCAAGGTGATAGGCCACGCCCACATAGTGGCTGGGGGAGGGGCCGGGGTTAATTGTTCGACCGATTGATCAATCGATTGGTAGAGAGTAACATATTATTATACCAGCCTGTAGGGGGAGGTAGAGAGTAACATATTATAATACCAGCCTGTAGGGGGAGGTAGAGAGTCACATATTATAATACCAACCTGTAGGGGGAGGTAGAGAGTAACATATTATAATACCAGCCTGTAGGGGGAGGTAGAGAGTAACATAGTATAATACCAGTCTCTAGGGGGAGGTAGAGAGTAACATATTATAATACCAGCCTCTAGGGGGAGGTAGAGAGTAACATATTATTATACCAGCCTGTAGGGGGATGTAAAGAGTAACATAGTATAATACCAGTCTGTAGGGGGAGGTAGAGAGTAAGATATTATAATACCAGCCTGTAGAGGGAGGTAGAGAGTAACATATTATAATACCAGCCTGTAGGGGGAGGTAGAGAGTAACATATTATAATACCAGCCTGTAGGGGGAGGTAGAGAGTCACATATTATAATACCAACCTGTAGGGGGAGGTAGAGAGTAACATATTATAATACCAGCCTGTAGGGGGAGGTAGAGAGTCACATATTATAATACCAGCCTGTAGGGGGAGGTAGAGAGTCACATATTATAATACCAGCCTGTAGGGGGAGGTAGAGAGTCACATATTATAATACCAGCCTGTAGGGGGAGGTAGAGAGTAACATATTATAATACCAGCCTGTAGGGGGAGGTAGAGAGTCACATATTATAATACCAGCCTGTAGGGGAGGTAGAGAGTAACATATTATAATACCAGCCTGTAGGAGGAGGTAGAGAGTAACATATTATAATACCAGCCTGTAGGGGGAGGTAGAGAGTAACATATTATAATACCAGCCTGTAGGGGGAGGTAGAGAGTAACATATTATAATACCAGCCTGTAGGGGGAGGTAGAGAGTAACATATTATAATACCAGCCTGTAGGGGGAGGTAGAGAGTAACATATTATAATACCAGCCTGTAGGGGGAGGTAGAGAGTAACATATTATAGTACCAGCCTGTAGGGGGAGGTAGAGAGTCACATATTATAATACCAGCCTGTAGGGGGAGGTAGAGAGTAACATATTATAATACCAGCCTGTAGGGGGAGGTAGAGAGTCACATATTATAATACCAGCCTGTAGGGGAGGTAGAGAGTAACATATTATAATACCAGCCTGTAGGGGGAGGTAGAGAGTAACATATTATAATACCAGCCTGTAGGGGGAGGTAGAGAGTAACATATTATAATACCAGCCTGTAGAGGGAGGTAGAGAGTAACATATTATAATACCAGCCTGTAGGGGGAGGTAGAGAGTAACATATTATAATACCAGCCTGTAGGGGGAGGTAGAGAGTAACATATTATAATACCAGCCTGTAGGGGGAGGTAGAGAGTAACATATTATAGTACCAGCCTGTAGGGGGAGGTAGAGAGTCACATATTATAATACCAGCCTGTAGGGGAGGTAGAGAGTAACCTATTATAATACCAGCCTGTAGGGGGAGGTAGAGAGTCACATATTATAATACCAGCCTGTAGGGGAAAATGTCACCAAAGTGCTTATCTCAGCCCAAAAATTCTATTTTGAGCCACGATTTTTTAAAGAAAGTGGGTGTCAGTTTTGTCTGAAGGAAGGCATTGGGGCTCATGTATTTTGTGTTGGGCTCCTAAAACCCACTTTTAGAGACCTCACAAAGTCAGCAGCCACTTAGAATGTACTGGGAACAAGTTACAGGAAAATGTCACCAAAGTGCTTATCTCAGTCTAAAAATGCTATTTTGACCCAAGATTTTTTAAAGAAAGTGGGTGTCAGTTTTGTCTGAAAGAAGGCATTAGGGCTCATGTATTTTGTGTTGGGCTCCTAAAACCCACTTTTAGAGACCTCACAAAGTCAGCAGCCACTTAGAATGTACTGGGAACAAGTTACAGGAAAATGTCACCAAAGTGCTTATCTCAGTCTAATAATGCTATTTTGACCCAAGATTTTTTTAAGAAAGTGGAAGTCAGTTTTGTCTGAAAGAAGGCATTAGGGCTCATGTATTTTGTGTTGGGCTCCTAAAACCCAATTTTACAGACCTCACAAAGTCAGCAGCCACTTAAAATGTACTGGGAACAAGTTACAGGAAAATGTCACCAAAGTGCTTATCTCAGCCCAAAAATGCTATTTTGAACCACGATTTTTTAAAGAAAGTGGGTGTCAGTTCTGTCTGAAGGAAGGCATTAGGGCTCATGTATTTTGTGTTGGGCTCCTAAAACCCACTTTTAGAGACCTCACAAAGTCAGCAGCCACTTAGAATGTACTGGGAACAAGTTACAGGAAAATGTCACCAAAGTGCTTATCTCAGCCCAAAAATGCTATTTTGAACCACGATTTTTTAAAGAAAGTGGGTGTCAGTTCTGTCTGAAGGAAGGCATTAGGGCTCATGTATTTTGTGTTGGGCTCCTAAAACCCACTTTTAGAGACCTCACAAAGTCAGCAGCCACTTAGAATGTACTGGGAACAAGTTACAGGAAAATGTCACCAAAGTGCTTATCTCAGCCCAAAAATGCCATTTTGAGCCACGATTTTTTAAGGAAAGTGGGTGTCAGTTTTGTATGAAGGAAGGCATTGGGGCTCATGTATTTTGTGTTGGGCTCCTAAAACCCACTTTTAGAGACCTCACAAAGTCAGCAGCCACTTAGAATGTACTGGGAACAAGTTACAGGAAAATGTCACCAAAGTGCTTATCTCAGTCTAATAATGCTATTTTGACCCAAGATTTTTTTAAGAAAGTGGAAGTCAGTTTTGTCTGAAAGAAGGCATTAGGGCTCATGTATTTTGTGTTGGGCTCCTAAAACCCACTTTTAGAGACCTCACAAAGTCAGCAGCCACTTAGAATGTACTGGGAACAAGTTACAGGAAAATGTCACCAAAGTGCTTATCTCAGCCCAAAAATGCCATTTTGAGCCACGATTTTTTAAGGAAAGTGGGTGTCAGTTTTGTATGAAGGAAGGCATTGGGGCTCATGTATTTTGTGTTGGGCTCCTAAAACCCAATTTTACAGACCTCACAAAGTCAGCAGCCACTTAAAATGTACTGGGAACAAGTTACAGGAAAATGTCACCAAAGTGCTTATCTCAGCCCAAAAATGCTATTTTGAACCACGATTTTTTAAAGAAAGTGGGTGTCAGTTCTGTCTGAAGGAAGGCATTAGGGCTCATGTATTTTGTGTTGGGCTCCTAAAACCCAATTTTACAGACCTCACAAAGTCAGCAGCCACTTAAAATGTACTGGGAACAAGTTACAGGAAAATGTCACCAAAGTGCTTATCTCAGCCCAAAAATGCTATTTTGAACCACGATTTTTTAAAGAAAGTGGGTGTCAGTTCTGTCTGAAGGAAGGCATTAGGGCTCATGTATTTTGTGTTGGGCTCCTAAAACCCACTTTTAGAGACCTCAAAAAGTCAGCAGCCACTTAGAATGTACTGGGAACAAGTTACAGGAAAATGTCACCAAAGTGCTTATCTCAGCCCAAAAATGCCATTTTGAGCCACGATTTTTTAAGGAAAGTGGGTGTCAGTTTTGTATGAAGGAAGGCATTGGGGCTCATGTATTTTGTGTTGGGCTCCTAAAACCCACTTTTAGAGACCTCACAAAGTCAGCAGCCACTTAGAATGTACTGGGAACAAGTTACAGGAAAATGTCAAAATAGCATTTTTAGGCTGAGATAAGCACTTTTGTGACACTTTCCTGTAACTTGTTCCCAGTACATTCTAAGTGGCTGCTGACTTTGTGAGGTCTCTAAAAGTGGGTTTTAGGAGCCCAACACAAAATACATGAGCCCTAATGCCTTCCTTCAGACAAAACTGACACCCACTTTCTTAAAAATACGTATTATAATATGTGACTCTCTACCTCCCCCTACAGGCTGGTATTATAATATGTTACTCTCTACCTCCCCCTACAGGCTGGTATTATAATATGTTACTCTCTACCTCCCCCTACAGGCTGGTATTATAATATTTGACTCTCTACCTCCCCCTACAGGCTGGTATTATAATATGTTACTCTCTACCTCCCCCTACAGGCTGGTATTATAATATGTTACTCTCTACCTCCCCCTACAGGCTGGTATTATAATATGTTACTCTCTACCTACCCCTACAGGCTGGTATTATAATATGTGACTCTCTACCTCCCCCTACAGGCTGGTATTATAATATGTTACTCTCTACCTCCCCCTACAGGCTGGTATTATAATATGTGACTCTCTACCTCCCCCTACAGGCTGGTATTATAATATGTGACTCTCTACCTCCCCCTACAGGCTGGTATTATAATATGTGACTCTCTACCTCCCCCTACAGGCTGGTATTATAATAATTACTCTCTACCTCCCCCTACAGGCTGGTATTATAATATGTTACTCTCTACCTCCCTCTACAGGCTGGTATTATAATATGTTACTCTCTACCTCCCCCTACAGACTGGTATTATACTATATTACTCTCTACCTCCCCCTACAGGCTGGTATTATAATATGTTACTCTCTACCTCCCTCTACAGGCTGGTATTATAATATCTTACTCTCTACCTCCCCCTACAGACTGGTATTATACTATGTTACTCTCTACCTCCCCCTACAGGCTGGTATAATATGTTACTCTCTACCTCCCCCTAGAGGCTGGTATTATAATATGTTACTCTCTACCTCCCCCTAGAGACTCGTATTATACTATGTTACTCTCTACCTCCCCCTACAGGCTGGTATTATAATATGTTACTCTCTACCTCCCCCTACAGGTTGGTATTATAATATGTGACTCTCTACCTCCCCCTACAGGCTGGTATTATAATATGTTACTCTCTACCTCCCCCTACAGGCTGGTATTATAATATGTTACTCTCTACCTCCCTCTACAGGCTGGTATTATAATATGTTACTCTCTACCTCCCCCTACAGACTGGTATTATACTATGTTACTCTCTACCACCCCCTACAGGCTGGTATTATAATATGTTACTCTCTACCTCCCTCTACAGGCTGGTATTATAATATCTTACTCTCTACCTCCCCCTACAGACTGGTATTATACTATGTTACTCTCTAACTCCCCCTACAGGCTGGTATAATTATATATGTTACTCTCTACCTCCCCCTAGAGGCTGGTATTATAATATGTTACTCTTTACCTCCCCCTAGAGACTGGTATTATACTATGTTACTCTCTACCTCCCCCTACAGGCTGGTATTATAATATGTTACTCTCTACCTCCCCCTACAGGCTGGTATTATAATATGTGACTCTCTACCTCCCTCTACAGGCTGGTATTATAATATGTTACTCTCTACCTCCCCCTACAGGCTGGTATTATAATATGTGACTCTCTACCTCCCCCTACAGGCTGGTATTATAATATGTTACTCTCTACCTCCCCCTACAGGCTGGTATTATAATATGTTACTCTATACCTCCCCCTACATGCTGGTATTATAATATGTTACTCTCTACCTCCCCCTACAGGCTGGTATTATACTATGTTACTCTCTACCTCCCCCTAAAGGCTGGTATTATAATATGTTACTCTCTACCTCCCCCTACAGGATGGTATAATAATATGTTAATCTCTACCAATCGATTGATCAATCGGTCGAACAATTAACCCCGGCCCCTCCCCCAGCCACTATGTGGGCGTGGCATATCACCTTGGGGGTGTGGTTTCGAGCCGGGGGTGTGGCCTATTGGTGAGGGGGGAGTGGTTTGGAGCTGTGGGCTTGGCCTATCACCAAGGGGGTGTGGTTTGGAGCTATGGGCGTGGCCTATCGCCAAGGGGGGGTGTGGTTTAAGGCTAGGGGTGTGGCCTATCGCCATGGGGGCGTGGTTTGGTGCTGGGGACGTGGCCTGTCGGCTTGGGGCGAGGGGCTGTGGTTTGAAGCTGGGGGCGTGGCCTATCGCCATCGGGGCGTGGTTTGGAGCGGGGGGCGTGGCCTGTCGGCTTGGGGGCGTGGTTTACAGCAGTGGGACTCAAAAATAGCAGATCTACAAGCTCGTAGATCATAGCTCTACGAACTTGTAGATCTGATATCGGCTGGGGGTGGGCGTGGCCTATCACCCCGGGGGGTGGGGTCTGAAGCTGTGGGCGGGGCCTAATGGCTTGGGGGCGTGGTTTGAAGCTGGGGGCGTGGCTTATCGGCGTGGGGGCGTGTTTTACAGCAGTGGGACTCAAAAATAGCAGATCTACAAGCTCGTAGATCATAGCTCTACGAGCTTGTAGATCTGATATCGGCTGGGGGTGGGCGTGGCCTATCACCCCGGGGGGTGGGGTCTGAAGCTGTGGGCGGGGCCTATTGGCTTGGGGGCGAAAAAATAGCAGATCTACAAGCTCGTAGAGCATAGCTCTACGAGCTTGTAGATCTGCTATTTTTGAGTCCCACTGCTGTATACCACGACCCCAAGCCAACAAGCCACGCCCCCAGCTCCAAACCACATCCCCATGGCGATAGGCCACGCCCCCAGCTTCAAACCACACACCCCTCGCCGATAGAGGACAAGCACACGGCTTAAGACCCCAATCCAAGGGGAAAGGCCACGCCCCCAAGCCGACAGGCCCCGCCCCCCGCTCCAAACCACGCCCCCATGGCGATAGGCCACGCCCCCAGCTTCAAACCACAGCCCCCTCGCCGATAGAGGACAAGCACACAGCTTAAAACCCCAATCCAAGGGGAAAGGCCACGCCCCCGGCTTGAAACCACGCCCCCAAGCCAATAGGCCCCGCCCACAGCTTCAGACCCCACCCCCCGGGGTGATAGGCCACGCCCACCCCCAGCCGATATCAGATCTACAAGCTCGTAGAGCTATGATCTACGAGCTTGTAGATCTGCTATTACTGAGTCCCACTGCTGTAAACCACGCCCCCAAGCCGATAAGCCACGCCCCCAGCTTCAAACCACGCCTCCAAGCCGACAGGCCCCCGCCCACAGCTTCATACCCCACCCCCCGGGGTGATAGGCCACGCCCAACCCCAGCCGATATCAGATCTACAAGCTCGTAGAACTATGCTCTACGAGCTTGTAGATCTGCTATTTTTGAGTCCCACTGCTGTATACCACGCCCCCAAGCCAACAAGCCACGCCCCCAGCTCCAAACCACGCCCCCATGGCGATAGGCCACGCCCCCAGCTTCAAACCACACACCCCTCGCCGATAGAGGACAAGCACACGGCTTAAGACCCCAATCCAAGGGGAAAGGCCACGCCCCCGGCTGGAAACCACGCCCCCAAGCCAATAGGCCCCGCCCACAGCTTCAGACCCCACCCCCGGGGTGATAGGCCACGCCCACCCCCAGCCGATATCAGATCTACAAGCTCGTAGAGCTATGATCTACGAGCTTGTAGATCCGCTATTTTTGAGTCCCACTGCTGTAAACCACGCCCCCAAGCCGACAGGCCACGCCCCCCGCTCCAAACCATGCCCCCATGGCGATAGGCCACGCCCCCAGCTTCAAACCACACACCCCTCGCCGATAGAGGACAAGCACACGGCTTAAGACCCCAATCCAACGGGAAAGGCCACGCCCCCAGCTTGAAACCACGCCCCCAAGCCAATAGGCCCCGCCCAGAGCTTCAGACCCCATCCCCCGGGGTGATAGGCCACGCCCACCCCCAGCCGATATCAGATCTACAAGCTCGTAGAGTCCCACTGCTGTAAACCACGCCCCCAAGCCGACAGGCCACGCCCCCCGCTCCAAACCACGCCCCGATGGCGATAGGCCACGCCCCCAGCTTCAAACCACAGCCCCTCGCCCCAAGCCGACAGGCCACGCCCCAAGCTCCAAACCACGCCCCCATGTCGATAGGCTACGCCCCTAGCATTAAACCACACCCCCTTGGCGATAGGCCACGCCCATAGCTCCAAACCACACCCCCTTGGTGATAGGCCAAGCCCACAGCCCCAAACCACTTCCCCCTCACCAATAGGCCACACCCCCGGCTCGAAACCACACCCCCAAGGTGATAGGCCACGCCCACATAGTGGCTGGGGGAGGGGCCGGGGTTAATTGTTCGACCGATTGATCAATCGATTGGTAGAGAGTAACATATTATTATACCAGCCTGTAGGGGGAGGTAGAGAGTAACATATTATAATACCAGCCTGTAGGGGGAGGTAGAGAGTCACATATTATAATACCAACCTGTAGGGGGAGGTAGAGAGTAACATATTATAATACCAGCCTGTAGGGGGAGGTAGAGAGTAACATAGTATAATACCAGTCTCTAGGGGGAGGTAGAGAGTAACATATTATAATACCAGCCTCTAGGGGGAGGTAGAGAGTAACATATTATTATACCAGCCTGTAGGGGGATGTAAAGAGTAACATAGTATAATACCAGTCTGTAGGGGGAGGTAGAGAGTAAGATATTATAATACCAGCCTGTAGAGGGAGGTAGAGAGTAACATATTATAATACCAGCCTGTAGGGGGAGGTAGAGAGTAACATATTATAATACCAGCCTGTAGGGGGAGGTAGAGAGTCACATATTATAATACCAACCTGTAGGGGGAGGTAGAGAGTAACATATTATAATACCAGCCTGTAGGGGGAGGTAGAGAGTCACATATTATAATACCAGCCTGTAGGGGGAGGTAGAGAGTCACATATTATAATACCAGCCTGTAGGGGGAGGTAGAGAGTCACATATTATAATACCAGCCTGTAGGGGGAGGTAGAGAGTAACATATTATAATACCAGCCTGTAGGGGGAGGTAGAGAGTCACATATTATAATACCAGCCTGTAGGGGAGGTAGAGAGTAACATATTATAATACCAGCCTGTAGGAGGAGGTAGAGAGTAACATATTATAATACCAGCCTGTAGGGGGAGGTAGAGAGTAACATATTATAATACCAGCCTGTAGGGGGAGGTAGAGAGTAACATATTATAATACCAGCCTGTAGGGGGAGGTAGAGAGTAACATATTATAATACCAGCCTGTAGGGGGAGGTAGAGAGTAACATATTATAATACCAGCCTGTAGGGGGAGGTAGAGAGTAACATATTATAGTACCAGCCTGTAGGGGGAGGTAGAGAGTCACATATTATAATACCAGCCTGTAGGGGGAGGTAGAGAGTAACATATTATAATACCAGCCTGTAGGGGGAGGTAGAGAGTCACATATTATAATACCAGCCTGTAGGGGAGGTAGAGAGTAACATATTATAATACCAGCCTGTAGGGGGAGGTAGAGAGTAACATATTATAATACCAGCCTGTAGGGGGAGGTAGAGAGTAACATATTATAATACCAGCCTGTAGAGGGAGGTAGAGAGTAACATATTATAATACCAGCCTGTAGGGGGAGGTAGAGAGTAACATATTATAATACCAGCCTGTAGGGGGAGGTAGAGAGTAACATATTATAATACCAGCCTGTAGGGGGAGGTAGAGAGTAACATATTATAGTACCAGCCTGTAGGGGGAGGTAGAGAGTCACATATTATAATACCAGCCTGTAGGGGAGGTAGAGAGTAACCTATTATAATACCAGCCTGTAGGGGGAGGTAGAGAGTCACATATTATAATACCAGCCTGTAGGGGAAAATGTCACCAAAGTGCTTATCTCAGCCCAAAAATTCTATTTTGAGCCACGATTTTTTAAAGAAAGTGGGTGTCAGTTTTGTCTGAAGGAAGGCATTGGGGCTCATGTATTTTGTGTTGGGCTCCTAAAACCCACTTTTAGAGACCTCACAAAGTCAGCAGCCACTTAGAATGTACTGGGAACAAGTTACAGGAAAATGTCACCAAAGTGCTTATCTCAGTCTAAAAATGCTATTTTGACCCAAGATTTTTTAAAGAAAGTGGGTGTCAGTTTTGTCTGAAAGAAGGCATTAGGGCTCATGTATTTTGTGTTGGGCTCCTAAAACCCACTTTTAGAGACCTCACAAAGTCAGCAGCCACTTAGAATGTACTGGGAACAAGTTACAGGAAAATGTCACCAAAGTGCTTATCTCAGTCTAATAATGCTATTTTGACCCAAGATTTTTTTAAGAAAGTGGAAGTCAGTTTTGTCTGAAAGAAGGCATTAGGGCTCATGTATTTTGTGTTGGGCTCCTAAAACCCAATTTTACAGACCTCACAAAGTCAGCAGCCACTTAAAATGTACTGGGAACAAGTTACAGGAAAATGTCACCAAAGTGCTTATCTCAGCCCAAAAATGCTATTTTGAACCACGATTTTTTAAAGAAAGTGGGTGTCAGTTCTGTCTGAAGGAAGGCATTAGGGCTCATGTATTTTGTGTTGGGCTCCTAAAACCCACTTTTAGAGACCTCACAAAGTCAGCAGCCACTTAGAATGTACTGGGAACAAGTTACAGGAAAATGTCACCAAAGTGCTTATCTCAGCCCAAAAATGCTATTTTGAACCACGATTTTTTAAAGAAAGTGGGTGTCAGTTCTGTCTGAAGGAAGGCATTAGGGCTCATGTATTTTGTGTTGGGCTCCTAAAACCCACTTTTAGAGACCTCACAAAGTCAGCAGCCACTTAGAATGTACTGGGAACAAGTTACAGGAAAATGTCACCAAAGTGCTTATCTCAGCCCAAAAATGCCATTTTGAGCCACGATTTTTTAAGGAAAGTGGGTGTCAGTTTTGTATGAAGGAAGGCATTGGGGCTCATGTATTTTGTGTTGGGCTCCTAAAACCCACTTTTAGAGACCTCACAAAGTCAGCAGCCACTTAGAATGTACTGGGAACAAGTTACAGGAAAATGTCACCAAAGTGCTTATCTCAGTCTAATAATGCTATTTTGACCCAAGATTTTTTTAAGAAAGTGGAAGTCAGTTTTGTCTGAAAGAAGGCATTAGGGCTCATGTATTTTGTGTTGGGCTCCTAAAACCCACTTTTAGAGACCTCACAAAGTCAGCAGCCACTTAGAATGTACTGGGAACAAGTTACAGGAAAATGTCACCAAAGTGCTTATCTCAGCCCAAAAATGCCATTTTGAGCCACGATTTTTTAAGGAAAGTGGGTGTCAGTTTTGTATGAAGGAAGGCATTGGGGCTCATGTATTTTGTGTTGGGCTCCTAAAACCCACTTTTAGAGACCTCACAAAGTCAGCAGCCACTTAGAATGTACTGGGAACAAGTTACAGGAAAATGTCACCAAAGTGCTTATCTCAGTCTAATAATGCTATTTTGACCCAAGATTTTTTTAAGAAAGTGGAAGTCAGTTTTGTCTGAAAGAAGGCATTAGGGCTCATGTATTTTGTGTTGGGCTCCTAAAACCCAATTTTACAGACCTCACAAAGTCAGCAGCCACTTAAAATGTACTGGGAACAAGTTACAGGAAAATGTCACCAAAGTGCTTATCTCAGCCCAAAAAGGCTATTTTGAACCACGATTTTTTAAAGAAAGTGGGTGTCAGTTCTGTCTGAAGGAAGGCATTAGGGCTCATGTATTTTGTGTTGGGCTCCTAAAACCCACTTTTAGAGACCTCACAAAGTCAGCAGCCACTTAGAATGTACTGGGAACAAGTTACAGGAAAATGTCACCAAAGTGCTTATCTCAGCCCAAAAATGCCATTTTGAGCCACGATTTTTTAAGGAAAGTGGGTGTCAGTTTTGTATGAAGGAAGGCATTGGGGCTCATGTATTTTTTGTTGGGCTCCTAAAACCCACTTTTAGAGACCTCACAAAGTCAGCAGCCACTTAGAATGTACTGGGAACAAGTTACAGGAAAATGTCACCAAAGTGCTTATCTCAGTCTAATAATGCTATTTTGACCCAAGATTTTTTTAAGAAAGTGGAAGTCAGTTTTGTCTGAAAGAAGGCATTAGGGCTCATGTATTTTGTGTTGGGCTCCTAAAACCCAATTTTACAGACCTCACAAAGTCAGCAGCCACTTAAAATGTACTGGGAACAAGTTACAGGAAAATGTCACCAAAGTGCTTATCTCAGCCCAAAAATGCTATTTTGAACCACGATTTTTTAAAGAAAGTGGGTGTCAGTTCTGTCTGAAGGAAGGCATTAGGGCTCATGTATTTTGTGTTGGGCTCCTAAAACCCACTTTTAGAGACCTCACAAAGTCAGCAGCCACTTAGAATGTACTGGGAACAAGTTACAGGAAAATGTCACCAAAGTGCTTATCTCAGCCCAAAAATGCTATTTTGAACCACGATTTTTTAAAGAAAGTGGGTGTCAGTTCTGTCTGAAGGAAGGCATTAGGGCTCATGTATTTTGTGTTGGGCTCCTAAAACCCACTTTTAGAGACCTCACAAAGTCAGCAGCCACTTAGAATGTACTGGGAACAAGTTACAGGAAAATGTCACCAAAGTGCTTATCTCAGCCCAAAAATGCCATTTTGAGCCACGATTTTTTAAGGAAAGTGGGTGTCAGTTTTGTATGAAGGAAGGCATTGGGGCTCATGTATTTTGTGTTGGGCTCCTAAAACCCACTTTTAGAGACCTCACAAAGTCAGCAGCCACTTAGAATGTACTGGGAACAAGTTACAGGAAAATGTCACCAAAGTGCTTATCTCAGTCTAATAATGCTATTTTGACCCAAGATTTTTTTAAGAAAGTGGAAGTCAGTTTTGTCTGAAAGAAGGCATTAGGGCTCATGTATTTTGTGTTGGGCTCCTAAAACCCACTTTTAGAGACCTCACAAAGTCAGCAGCCACTTAGAATGTACTGGGAACAAGTTACAGGAAAATGTCACCAAAGTGCTTATCTCAGCCCAAAAATGCCATTTTGAGCCACGATTTTTTAAGGAAAGTGGGTGTCAGTTTTGTATGAAGGAAGGCATTGGGGCTCATGTATTTTGTGTTGGGCTCCTAAAACCCACTTTTAGAGACCTCACAAAGTCAGCAGCCACTTAGAATGTACTGGGAACAAGTTACAGGAAAATGTCACCAAAGTGCTTATCTCAGTCTAATAATGCTATTTTGACCCAAGATTTTTTTAAGAAAGTGGAAGTCAGTTTTGTCTGAAAGAAGGCATTAGGGCTCATGTATTTTGTGTTGGGCTCCTAAAACCCACTTTTAGAGACCTCACAAAGTCAGCAGCCACTTAGAATGTACTGGGAACAAGTTACAGGAAAATGTCACCAAAGTGCTTATCTCAGCCCAAAAATGCCATTTTGAGCCACGATTTTTTAAGGAAAGTGGGTGTCAGTTTTGTATGAAGGAAGGCATTGGGGCTCATGTATTTTGTGTTGGGCTCCTAAAACCCACTTTTAGAGACCTCACAAAGTCAGCAGCCACTTAGAATGTACTGGGAACAAGTTACAGGAAAATGTCACCAAAGTGCTTATCTCAGTCTAATAATGCTATTTTGACCCAAGATTTTTTTAAGAAAGTGGAAGTCAGTTTTGTCTGAAAGAAGGCATTAGGGCTCATGTATTTTGTGTTGGGCTCCTAAAACCCACTTTTAGAGACCTCACAAAGTCAGCAGCCACTTAGAATGTACTGGGAACAAGTTACAGGAAAATGTCACCAAAGTGCTTATCTCAGCCCAAAAATGCCATTTTGAGCCACGATTTTTTAAGGAAAGTGGGTGTCAGTTTTGTATGAAGGAAGGCATTGGGGCTCATGTATTTTGTGTTGGGCTCCTAAAACCCACTTTTAGAGACCTCACAAAGTCAGCAGCCACTTAGAATGTACTGGGAACAAGTTACAGGAAAATGTCACCAAAGTGCTTATCTCAGTCTAATAATGCTATTTTGACCCAAGATTTTTTTAAGAAAGTGGAAGTCAGTTTTGTCTGAAAGAAGGCATTAGGGCTCATGTATTTTGTGTTGGGCTCCTAAAACCCACTTTTAGAGACCTCACAAAGTCAGCAGCCACTTAGAATGTACTGGGAACAAGTTACAGGAAAATGTCACCAAAGTGCTTATCTCAGCCCAAAAATGCCATTTTGAGCCACGATTTTTTAAGGAAAGTGGGTGTCAGTTTTGTATGAAGGAAGGCATTGGGGCTCATGTATTTTGTGTTGGGCTCCTAAAACCCACTTTTAGAGACCTCACAAAGTCAGCAGCCACTTAGAATGTACTGGGAACAAGTTACAGGAAAATGTCACCAAAGTGCTTATCTCAGCCCAAAAATGCCATTTTGAGCCACGATTTTTTAAGGAAAGTGGGTGTCAGTTTTGTATGAAGGAAGGCATTGGGGCTCATGTATTTTGTGTTGGGCTCCTAAAACCCACTTTTAGAGACCTCACAAAGTCAGCAGCCACTTAGAATGTACTGGGAACAAGTTACAGGAAAATGTCACCAAAGTGCTTATCTCAGTCTAATAATGCTATTTTGACCCAAGATTTTTTTAAGAAAGTGGAAGTCAGTTTTGTCTGAAAGAAGGCATTAGGGCTCATGTATTTTGTGTTGGGCTCCTAAAACCCACTTTTAGAGACCTCACAAAGTCAGCAGCCACTTAGAATGTACTGGGAACAAGTTACAGGAAAATGTCACCAAAGTGCTTATCTCAGCCCAAAAATGCCATTTTGAGCCACGATTTTTTAAGGAAAGTGGGTGTCAGTTTTGTATGAAGGAAGGCATTGGGGCTCATGTATTTTGTGTTGGGCTCCTAAAACCCACTTTTAGAGACCTCACAAAGTCAGCAGCCACTTAGAATGTACTGGGAACAAGTTACAGGAAAATGTCACCAAAGTGCTTATCTCAGTCTAATAATGCTATTTTGACCCAAGATTTTTTTAAGAAAGTGGAAGTCAGTTTTGTCTGAAAGAAGGCATTAGGGCTCATGTATTTTGTGTTGGGCTCCTAAAACCCACTTTTAGAGACCTCACAAAGTCAGCAGCCACTTAGAATGTACTGGGAACAAGTTACAGGAAAATGTCACCAAAGTGCTTATCTCAGCCCAAAAATGCCATTTTGAGCCACGATTTTTTAAGGAAAGTGGGTGTCAGTTTTGTATGAAGGAAGGCATTGGGGCTCATGTATTTTGTGTTGGGCTCCTAAAACCCACTTTTAGAGACCTCACAAAGTCAGCAGCCACTTAGAATGTACTGGGAACAAGTTACAGGAAAATGTCACCAAAGTGCTTATCTCAGTCTAATAATGCTATTTTGACCCAAGATTTTTTTAAGAAAGTGGAAGTCAGTTTTGTCTGAAAGAAGGCATTAGGGCTCATGTATTTTGTGTTGGGCTCCTAAAACCCACTTTTAGAGACCTCACAAAGTCAGCAGCCACTTAGAATGTACTGGGAACAAGTTACAGGAAAATGTCACCAAAGTGCTTATCTCAGCCCAAAAATGCCATTTTGAGCCACGATTTTTTAAGGAAAGTGGGTGTCAGTTTTGTATGAAGGAAGGCATTGGTTCTCATGTATTTTGTGTTAGGCTCCTAAAACCCACTTTTAGAGACCTCACAAAGTCAGCAGCCACTTAGAATGTACTGGGAACAAGTTACAGGAAAATGTCACCAAAGTGCTTATCTCAGTCTAATAATGCTATTTTGACCCAAGATTTTTTTAAGAAAGTGGAAGTCAGTTTTGTCTGAAAGAAGGCATTAGGGCTCATGTATTTTGTGTTGGGCTCCTAAAACCCAATTTTACAGACCTCACAAAGTCAGCAGCCACTTAAAATGTACTGGGAACAAGTTACAGGAAAATGTCACCAAAGTGCTTATCTCAGCCCAAAAATGCTATTTTGAACCACGATTTTTTAAAGAAAGTGGGTGTCAGTTCTGTCTGAAGGAAGGCATTAGGGCTCATGTATTTTGTGTTGGGCTCCTAAAACCCACTTTTAGAGACCTCACAAAGTCAGCAGCCACTTAGAATGTACTGGGAACAAGTTACAGGAAAATGTCACCAAAGTGCTTATCTCAGCCCAAAAATGCCATTTTGAGCCACGATTTTTTAAGGAAAGTGGGTGTCAGTTTTGTATGAAGGAAGGCATTGGGGCTCATGTATTTTGTGTTGGGCTCCTAAAACCCACTTTTAGAGACCTCACAAAGTCAGCAGCCACTTAGAATGTACTGGGAACAAGTTACAGGAAAATGTCACCAAAGTGCTTATCTCAGTCTAATAATGCTATTTTGACCCAAGATTTTTTTAAGAAAGTGGAAGTCAGTTTTGTCTGAAAGAAGGCATTAGGGCTCATGTATTTTGTGTTGGGCTCCTAAAACCCACTTTTAGAGACCTCACAAAGTCAGCAGCCACTTAGAATGTACTGGGAACAAGTTACAGGAAAATGTCACCAAAGTGCTTATCTCAGCCCAAAAATGCCATTTTGAGCCACGATTTTTTAAGGAAAGTGGGTGTCAGTTTTGTATGAAGGAAGGCATTGGGGCTCATGTATTTTGTGTTGGGCTCCTAAAACCCACTTTTAGAGACCTCACAAAGTCAGCAGCCACTTAGAATGTACTGGGAACAAGTTACAGGAAAATGTCACCAAAGTGCTTATCTCAGCCCAAAAATGCCATTTTGAGCCACGATTTTTTAAGGAAAGTGGGTGTCAGTTTTGTATGAAGGAAGGCATTGGGGCTCATGTATTTTGTGTTGGGCTCCTAAAACCCACTTTTAGAGACCTCACAAAGTCAGCAGCCACTTAGAATGTACTGGGAACAAGTTACAGGAAAATGTCACCAAAGTGCTTATCTCAGTCTAATAATGCTATTTTGACCCAAGATTTTTTTAAGAAAGTGGAAGTCAGTTTTGTCTGAAAGAAGGCATTAGGGCTCATGTATTTTGTGTTGGGCTCCTAAAACCCAATTTTACAGACCTCACAAAGTCAGCAGCCACTTAAAATGTACTGGGAACAAGTTACAGGAAAATGTCACCAAAGTGCTTATCTCAGCCCAAAAATGCTATTTTGAACCACGATTTTTTAAAGAAAGTGGGTGTCAGTTCTGTCTGAAGGAAGGCATTAGGGCTCATGTATTTTGTGTTGGGCTCCTAAAACCCACTTTTAGAGACCTCACAAAGTCAGCAGCCACTTAGAATGTACTGGGAACAAGTTACAGGAAAATGTCACCAAAGTGCTTATCTCAGCCCAAAAATGCCATTTTGAGCCACGATTTTTTAAGGAAAGTGGGTGTCAGTTTTGTATGAAGGAAGGCATTGGGGCTCATGTATTTTGTGTTGGGCTCCTAAAACCCACTTTTAGAGACCTCACAAAGTCAGCAGCCACTTAGAATGTACTGGGAACAAGTTACAGGAAAATGTCACCAAAGTGCTTATCTCAGTCTAATAATGCTATTTTGACCCAAGATTTTTTTAAGAAAGTGGAAGTCAGTTTTGTCTGAAAGAAGGCATTAGGGCTCATGTATTTTGTGTTGGGCTCCTAAAACCCAATTTTACAGACCTCACAAAGTCAGCAGCCACTTAGAATGTACTGGGAACAAGTTACAGGAAAATGTCACCAAAGTGCTTATCTCAGCCCAAAAATGCCATTTTGAGCCACGATTTTTTAAGGAAAGTGGGTGTCAGTTTTGTATGAAGGAAGGCATTGGGGCTCATGTATTTTGTGTTGGGCTCCTAAAACCCACTTTTAGAGACCTCACAAAGTCAGCAGCCACTTAGAATGTACTGGGAACAAGTTACAGGAAAATGTCACCAAAGTGCTTATCTCAGTCTAATAATGCTATTTTGACCCAAGATTTTTTTAAGAAAGTGGAAGTCAGTTTTGTCTGAAAGAAGGCATTAGGGCTCATGTATTTTGTGTTGGGCTCCTAAAACCCACTTTTAGAGACCTCACAAAGTCAGCAGCCACTTAGAATGTACTGGGAACAAGTTACAGGAAAATGTCACCAAAGTGCTTATCTCAGCCCAAAAATGCCATTTTGAGCCACGATTTTTTAAGGAAAGTGGGTGTCAGTTTTGTATGAAGGAAGGCATTGGGGCTCATGTATTTTGTGTTGGGCTCCTAAAACCCACTTTTAGAGACCTCACAAAGTCAGCAGCCACTTAGAATGTACTGGGAACAAGTTACAGGAAAATGTCACCAAAGTGCTTATCTCAGCCCAAAAATGCCATTTTGAGCCACGATTTTTTAAGGAAAGTGGGTGTCAGTTTTGTATGAAGGAAGGCATTGGGGCTCATGTATTTTGTGTTGGGCTCCTAAAACCCACTTTTAGAGACCTCACAAAGTCAGCAGCCACTTAGAATGTACTGGGAACAAGTTACAGGAAAATGTCACCAAAGTGCTTATCTCAGTCTAATAATGCTATTTTGACCCAAGATTTTTTTAAGAAAGTGGAAGTCAGTTTTGTCTGAAAGAAGGCATTAGGGCTCATGTATTTTGTGTTAGGCTCCTAAAACCCACTTTTAGAGACCTCACAAAGTCAGCAGCCACTTAGAATGTACTGGGAACAAGTTACAGGAAAATGTCACCAAAGTGCTTATCTCAGCCCAAAAATGCCATTTTGAGCCACGATTTTTTAAGGAAAGTGGGTGTCAGTTTTGTATGAAGGAAGGCATTGGGGCTCATGTATTTTGTGTTGGGCTCCTAAAACCCACTTTTAGAGACCTCACAAAGTCAGCAGCCACTTAGAATGTACTGGGAACAAGTTACAGGAAAATGTCACCAAAGTGCTTATCTCAGTCTAATAATGCTATTTTGACCCAAGATTTTTTTAAGAAAGTGGAAGTCAGTTTTGTCTGAAAGAAGGCATTAGGGCTCATGTATTTTGTGTTGGGCTCCTAAAACCCACTTTTAGAGACCTCACAAAGTCAGCAGCCACTTAGAATGTACTGGGAACAAGTTACAGGAAAATGTCACCAAAGTGCTTATCTCAGCCCAAAAATGCCATTTTGAGCCACGATTTTTTAAGGAAAGTGGGTGTCAGTTTTGTATGAAGGAAGGCATTGGGGCTCATGTATTTTGTGTTGGGCTCCTAAAACCCACTTTTAGAGACCTCACAAAGTCAGCAGCCACTTAGAATGTACTGGGAACAAGTTACAGGAAAATGTCACCAAAGTGCTTATCTCAGTCTAATAATGCTATTTTGACCCAAGATTTTTTTAAGAAAGTGGAAGTCAGTTTTGTCTGAAAGAAGGCATTAGGGCTCATGTATTTTGTGTTGGGCTCCTAAAACCCACTTTTAGAGACCTCACAAAGTCAGCAGCCACTTAGAATGTACTGGGAACAAGTTACAGGAAAATGTCACCAAAGTGCTTATCTCAGCCCAAAAATGCCATTTTGAGCCACGATTTTTTAAGGAAAGTGGGTGTCAGTTTTGTATGAAGGAAGGCATTGGGGCTCATGTATTTTGTGTTGGGCTCCTAAAACCCACTTTTAGAGACCTCACAAAGTCAGCAGCCACTTAGAATGTACTGGGAACAAGTTACAGGAAAATGTCACCAAAGTGCTTATCTCAGTCTAATAATGCTATTTTGACCCAAGATTTTTTTAAGAAAGTGGAAGTCAGTTTTGTCTGAAAGAAGGCATTAGGGCTCATGTATTTTGTGTTGGGCTCCTAAAACCCAATTTTACAGACCTCACAAAGTCAGCAGCCACTTAAAATGTACTGGGAACAAGTTACAGGAAAATGTCACCAAAGTGCTTATCTCAGCCCAAAAATGCTATTTTGAACCACGATTTTTTAAAGAAAGTGGGTGTCAGTTCTGTCTGAAGGAAGGCATTAGGGCTCATGTATTTTGTGTTGGGCTCCTAAAACCCACTTTTAGAGACCTCACAAAGTCAGCAGCCACTTAGAATGTACTGGGAACAAGTTACAGGAAAATGTCACCAAAGTGCTTATCTCAGCCCAAAAATGCCATTTTGAGCCACGATTTTTTAAGGAAAGTGGGTGTCAGTTTTGTATGAAGGAAGGCATTGGGGCTCATGTATTTTGTGTTGGGCTCCTAAAACCCACTTTTAGAGACCTCACAAAGTCAGCAGCCACTTAGAATGTACTGGGAACAAGTTACAGGAAAATGTCACCAAAGTGCTTATCTCAGTCTAATAATGCTATTTTGACCCAAGATTTTTTTAAGAAAGTGGAAGTCAGTTTTGTCTGAAAGAAGGCATTAGGGCTCATGTATTTTGTGTTGGGCTCCTAAAACCCACTTTTAGAGACCTCACAAAGTCAGCAGCCACTTAGAATGTACTGGGAACAAGTTACAGGAAAATGTCACCAAAGTGCTTATCTCAGCCCAAAAATGCCATTTTGAGCCACGATTTTTTAAGGAAAGTGGGTGTCAGTTTTGTATGAAGGAAGGCATTGGGGCTCATGTATTTTGTGTTGGGCTCCTAAAACCCACTTTTAGAGACCTCACAAAGTCAGCAGCCACTTAGAATGTACTGGGAACAAGTTACAGGAAAATGTCACCAAAGTGCTTATCTCAGCCCAAAAATGCCATTTTGAGCCACGATTTTTTAAGGAAAGTGGGTGTCAGTTTTGTATGAAGGAAGGCATTGGGGCTCATGTATTTTGTGTTGGGCTCCTAAAACCCACTTTTAGAGACCTCACAAAGTCAGCAGCCACTTAGAATGTACTGGGAACAAGTTACAGGAAAATGTCACCAAAGTGCTTATCTCAGTCTAATAATGCTATTTTGACCCAAGATTTTTTTAAGAAAGTGGAAGTCAGTTTTGTCTGAAAGAAGGCATTAGGGCTCATGTATTTTGTGTTGGGCTCCTAAAACCCAATTTTACAGACCTCACAAAGTCAGCAGCCACTTAGAATGTACTGGGAACAAGTTACAGGAAAATGTCACCAAAGTGCTTATCTCAGCCCAAAAATGCCATTTTGAGCCACGATTTTTTAAGGAAAGTGGGTGTCAGTTTTGTATGAAGGAAGGCATTGGGGCTCATGTATTTTGTGTTGGGCTCCTAAAACCCACTTTTAGAGACCTCACAAAGTCAGCAGCCACTTAGAATGTACTGGGAACAAGTTACAGGAAAATGTCACCAAAGTGCTTATCTCAGTCTAATAATGCTATTTTGACCCAAGATTTTTTTAAGAAAGTGGAAGTCAGTTTTGTCTGAAAGAAGGCATTAGGGCTCATGTATTTTGTGTTGGGCTCCTAAAACCCACTTTTAGAGACCTCACAAAGTCAGCAGCCACTTAGAATGTACTGGGAACAAGTTACAGGAAAATGTCACCAAAGTGCTTATCTCAGCCCAAAAATGCCATTTTGAGCCACGATTTTTTAAGGAAAGTGGGTGTCAGTTTTGTATGAAGGAAGGCATTGGGGCTCATGTATTTTGTGTTGGGCTCCTAAAACCCACTTTTAGAGACCTCACAAAGTCAGCAGCCACTTAGAATGTACTGGGAACAAGTTACAGGAAAATGTCACCAAAGTGCTTATCTCAGTCTAATAATGCTATTTTGACCCAAGATTTTTTTAAGAAAGTGGAAGTCAGTTTTGTCTGAAAGAAGGCATTAGGGCTCATGTATTTTGTGTTGGGCTCCTAAAACCCACTTTTAGAGACCTCACAAAGTCAGCAGCCACTTAGAATGTACTGGGAACAAGTTACAGGAAAATGTCACCAAAGTGCTTATCTCAGCCCAAAAATGCCATTTTGAGCCACGATTTTTTAAGGAAAGTGGGTGTCAGTTTTGTATGAAGGAAGGCATTGGGGCTCATGTATTTTGTGTTGGGCTCCTAAAACCCACTTTTAGAGACCTCACAAAGTCAGCAGCCACTTAGAATGTACTGGGAACAAGTTACAGGAAAATGTCACCAAAGTGCTTATCTCAGCCCAAAAATGCCATTTTGAGCCACGATTTTTTAAGGAAAGTGGGTGTCAGTTTTGTATGAAGGAAGGCATTGGGGCTCATGTATTTTGTGTTGGGCTCCTAAAACCCACTTTTAGAGACCTCACAAAGTCAGCAGCCACTTAGAATGTACTGGGAACAAGTTACAGGAAAATGTCACCAAAGTGCTTATCTCAGTCTAATAATGCTATTTTGACCCAAGATTTTTTTAAGAAAGTGGAAGTCAGTTTTGTCTGAAAGAAGGCATTAGGGCTCATGTATTTTGTGTTGGGCTCCTAAAACCCACTTTTAGAGACCTCACAAAGTCAGCAGCCACTTAGAATGTACTGGGAACAAGTTACAGGAAAATGTCACCAAAGTGCTTATCTCAGCCCAAAAATGCCATTTTGAGCCACGATTTTTTAAGGAAAGTGGGTGTCAGTTTTGTATGAAGGAAGGCATTGGGGCTCATGTATTTTGTGTTGGGCTCCTAAAACCCACTTTTAGAGACCTCACAAAGTCAGCAGCCACTTAGAATGTACTGGGAACAAGTTACAGGAAAATGTCACCAAAGTGCTTATCTCAGTCTAATAATGCTATTTTGACCCAAGATTTTTTTAAGAAAGTGGAAGTCAGTTTTGTCTGAAAGAAGGCATTAGGGCTCATGTATTTTGTGTTGGGCTCCTAAAACCCAATTTTACAGACCTCACAAAGTCAGCAGCCACTTAAAATGTACTGGGAACAAGTTACAGGAAAATGTCACCAAAGTGCTTATCTCAGCCCAAAAATGCTATTTTGAACCACGATTTTTTAAAGAAAGTGGGTGTCAGTTCTGTCTGAAGGAAGGCATTAGGGCTCATGTATTTTGTGTTGGGCTCCTAAAACCCACTTTTAGAGACCTCACAAAGTCAGCAGCCACTTAGAATGTACTGGGAACAAGTTACAGGAAAATGTCACCAAAGTGCTTATCTCAGCCCAAAAATGCCATTTTGAGCCACGATTTTTTAAGGAAAGTGGGTGTCAGTTTTGTATGAAGGAAGGCATTGGGGCTCATGTATTTTGTGTTGGGCTCCTAAAACCCACTTTTAGAGACCTCACAAAGTCAGCAGCCACTTAGAATGTACTGGGAACAAGTTACAGGAAAATGTCACCAAAGTGCTTATCTCAGTCTAATAATGCTATTTTGACCCAAGATTTTTTTAAGAAAGTGGAAGTCAGTTTTGTCTGAAAGAAGGCATTAGGGCTCATGTATTTTGTGTTGGGCTCCTAAAACCCACTTTTAGAGACCTCACAAAGTCAGCAGCCACTTAGAATGTACTGGGAACAAGTTACAGGAAAATGTCACCAAAGTGCTTATCTCAGCCCAAAAATGCCATTTTGAGCCACGATTTTTTAAGGAAAGTGGGTGTCAGTTTTGTATGAAGGAAGGCATTGGGGCTCATGTATTTTGTGTTGGGCTCCTAAAACCCACTTTTAGAGACCTCACAAAGTCAGCAGCCACTTAGAATGTACTGGGAACAAGTTACAGGAAAATGTCACCAAAGTGCTTATCTCAGCCCAAAAATGCCATTTTGAGCCACGATTTTTTAAGGAAAGTGGGTGTCAGTTTTGTATGAAGGAAGGCATTGGGGCTCATGTATTTTGTGTTGGGCTCCTAAAACCCACTTTTAGAGACCTCACAAAGTCAGCAGCCACTTAGAATGTACTGGGAACAAGTTACAGGAAAATGTCACCAAAGTGCTTATCTCAGTCTAATAATGCTATTTTGACCCAAGATTTTTTTAAGAAAGTGGAAGTCAGTTTTGTCTGAAAGAAGGCATTAGGGCTCATGTATTTTGTGTTGGGCTCCTAAAACCCAATTTTACAGACCTCACAAAGTCAGCAGCCACTTAGAATGTACTGGGAACAAGTTACAGGAAAATGTCACCAAAGTGCTTATCTCAGCCCAAAAATGCCATTTTGAGCCACGATTTTTTAAGGAAAGTGGGTGTCAGTTTTGTATGAAGGAAGGCATTGGGGCTCATGTATTTTGTGTTGGGCTCCTAAAACCCACTTTTAGAGACCTCACAAAGTCAGCAGCCACTTAGAATGTACTGGGAACAAGTTACAGGAAAATGTCACCAAAGTGCTTATCTCAGTCTAATAATGCTATTTTGACCCAAGATTTTTTTAAGAAAGTGGAAGTCAGTTTTGTCTGAAAGAAGGCATTAGGGCTCATGTATTTTGTGTTGGGCTCCTAAAACCCACTTTTAGAGACCTCACAAAGTCAGCAGCCACTTAGAATGTACTGGGAACAAGTTACAGGAAAATGTCACCAAAGTGCTTATCTCAGCCCAAAAATGCCATTTTGAGCCACGATTTTTTAAGGAAAGTGGGTGTCAGTTTTGTATGAAGGAAGGCATTGGGGCTCATGTATTTTGTGTTGGGCTCCTAAAACCCACTTTTAGAGACCTCACAAAGTCAGCAGCCACTTAGAATGTACTGGGAACAAGTTACAGGAAAATGTCACCAAAGTGCTTATCTCAGTCTAATAATGCTATTTTGACCCAAGATTTTTTTAAGAAAGTGGAAGTCAGTTTTGTCTGAAAGAAGGCATTAGGGCTCATGTATTTTGTGTTGGGCTCCTAAAACCCACTTTTAGAGACCTCACAAAGTCAGCAGCCACTTAGAATGTACTGGGAACAAGTTACAGGAAAATGTCACCAAAGTGCTTATCTCAGCCCAAAAATGCCATTTTGAGCCACGATTTTTTAAGGAAAGTGGGTGTCAGTTTTGTATGAAGGAAGGCATTGGGGCTCATGTATTTTGTGTTGGGCTCCTAAAACCCACTTTTAGAGACCTCACAAAGTCAGCAGCCACTTAGAATGTACTGGGAACAAGTTACAGGAAAATGTCACCAAAGTGCTTATCTCAGCCCAAAAATGCCATTTTGAGCCACGATTTTTTAAGGAAAGTGGGTGTCAGTTTTGTATGAAGGAAGGCATTGGGGCTCATGTATTTTGTGTTGGGCTCCTAAAACCCACTTTTAGAGACCTCACAAAGTCAGCAGCCACTTAGAATGTACTGGGAACAAGTTACAGGAAAATGTCACCAAAGTGCTTATCTCAGCCCAAAAATGCCATTTTGAGCCACGATTTTTTAAGGAAAGTGGGTGTCAGTTTTGTATGAAGGAAGGCATTGGGGCTCATGTATTTTGTGTTGGGCTCCTAAAACCCACTTTTAGAGACCTCACAAAGTCAGCAGCCACTTAGAATGTACTGGGAACAAGTTACAGGAAAATGTCACCAAAGTGCTTATCTCAGCCCAAAAATGCCATTTTGAGCCACGATTTTTTAAGGAAAGTGGGTGTCAGTTTTGTATGAAGGAAGGCATTGGGGCTCATGTATTTTGTGTTGGGCTCCTAAAACCCACTTTTAGAGACCTCACAAAGTCAGCAGCCACTTAGAATGTACTGGGAACAAGTTACAGGAAAATGTCACCAAAGTGCTTATCTCAGTCTAATAATGCTATTTTGACCCAAGATTTTTTTAAGAAAGTGGAAGTCAGTTTTGTCTGAAAGAAGGCATTAGGGCTCATGTATTTTGTGTTGGGCTCCTAAAACCCACTTTTAGAGACCTCACAAAGTCAGCAGCCACTTAGAATGTACTGGGAACAAGTTACAGGAAAATGTCACCAAAGTGCTTATCTCAGCCCAAAAATGCCATTTTGAGCCACGATTTTTTAAGGAAAGTGGGTGTCAGTTTTGTATGAAGGAAGGCATTGGGGCTCATGTATTTTGTGTTGGGCTCCTAAAACCCACTTTTAGAGACCTCACAAAGTCAGCAGCCACTTAGAATGTACTGGGAACAAGTTACAGGAAAATGTCACCAAAGTGCTTATCTCAGCCCAAAAATGCCATTTTGAGCCACGATTTTTTAAGGAAAGTGGGTGTCAGTTTTGTATGAAGGAAGGCATTGGGGCTCATGTATTTTGTGTTGGGCTCCTAAAACCCACTTTTAGAGACCTCACAAAGTCAGCAGCCACTTAGAATGTACTGGGAACAAGTTACAGGAAAATGTCACCAAAGTGCTTATCTCAGTCTAATAATGCTATTTTGACCCAAGATTTTTTTAAGAAAGTGGAAGTCAGTTTTGTCTGAAAGAAGGCATTAGGGCTCATGTATTTTGTGTTGGGCTCCTAAAACCCAATTTTACAGACCTCACAAAGTCAGCAGCCACTTAGAATGTACTGGGAACAAGTTACAGGAAAATGTCACCAAAGTGCTTATCTCAGCCCAAAAATGCCATTTTGAGCCACGATTTTTTAAGGAAAGTGGGTGTCAGTTTTGTATGAAGGAAGGCATTGGGGCTCATGTATTTTGTGTTGGGCTCCTAAAACCCACTTTTAGAGACCTCACAAAGTCAGCAGCCACTTAGAATGTACTGGGAACAAGTTACAGGAAAATGTCACCAAAGTGCTTATCTCAGTCTAATAATGCTATTTTGACCCAAGATTTTTTTAAGAAAGTGGAAGTCAGTTTTGTCTGAAAGAAGGCATTAGGGCTCATGTATTTTGTGTTGGGCTCCTAAAACCCACTTTTAGAGACCTCACAAAGTCAGCAGCCACTTAGAATGTACTGGGAACAAGTTACAGGAAAATGTCACCAAAGTGCTTATCTCAGCCCAAAAATGCCATTTTGAGCCACGATTTTTTAAGGAAAGTGGGTGTCAGTTTTGTATGAAGGAAGGCATTGGGGCTCATGTATTTTGTGTTGGGCTCCTAAAACCCACTTTTAGAGACCTCACAAAGTCAGCAGCCACTTAGAATGTACTGGGAACAAGTTACAGGAAAATGTCACCAAAGTGCTTATCTCAGTCTAATAATGCTATTTTGACCCAAGATTTTTTTAAGAAAGTGGAAGTCAGTTTTGTCTGAAAGAAGGCATTAGGGCTCATGTATTTTGTGTTGGGCTCCTAAAACCCACTTTTAGAGACCTCACAAAGTCAGCAGCCACTTAGAATGTACTGGGAACAAGTTACAGGAAAATGTCACCAAAGTGCTTATCTCAGCCCAAAAATGCCATTTTGAGCCACGATTTTTTAAGGAAAGTGGGTGTCAGTTTTGTATGAAGGAAGGCATTGGGGCTCATGTATTTTGTGTTGGGCTCCTAAAACCCACTTTTAGAGACCTCACAAAGTCAGCAGCCACTTAGAATGTACTGGGAACAAGTTACAGGAAAATGTCACCAAAGTGCTTATCTCAGCCCAAAAATGCCATTTTGAGCCACGATTTTTTAAGGAAAGTGGGTGTCAGTTTTGTATGAAGGAAGGCATTGGGGCTCATGTATTTTGTGTTGGGCTCCTAAAACCCACTTTTAGAGACCTCACAAAGTCAGCAGCCACTTAGAATGTACTGGGAACAAGTTACAGGAAAATGTCACCAAAGTGCTTATCTCAGTCTAATAATGCTATTTTGACCCAAGATTTTTTTAAGAAAGTGGAAGTCAGTTTTGTCTGAAAGAAGGCATTAGGGCTCATGTATTTTGTGTTGGGCTCCTAAAACCCACTTTTAGAGACCTCACAAAGTCAGCAGCCACTTAGAATGTACTGGGAACAAGTTACAGGAAAATGTCACCAAAGTGCTTATCTCAGCCCAAAAATGCCATTTTGAGCCACGATTTTTTAAGGAAAGTGGGTGTCAGTTTTGTATGAAGGAAGGCATTGGGGCTCATGTATTTTGTGTTGGGCTCCTAAAACCCACTTTTAGAGACCTCACAAAGTCAGCAGCCACTTAGAATGTACTGGGAACAAGTTACAGGAAAATGTCACCAAAGTGCTTATCTCAGTCTAATAATGCTATTTTGACCCAAGATTTTTTTAAGAAAGTGGAAGTCAGTTTTGTCTGAAAGAAGGCATTAGGGCTCATGTATTTTGTGTTGGGCTCCTAAAACCCAATTTTACAGACCTCACAAAGTCAGCAGCCACTTAAAATGTACTGGGAACAAGTTACAGGAAAATGTCACCAAAGTGCTTATCTCAGCCCAAAAATGCTATTTTGAACCACGATTTTTTAAAGAAAGTGGGTGTCAGTTCTGTCTGAAGGAAGGCATTAGGGCTCATGTATTTTGTGTTGGGCTCCTAAAACCCACTTTTAGAGACCTCACAAAGTCAGCAGCCACTTAGAATGTACTGGGAACAAGTTACAGGAAAATGTCACCAAAGTGCTTATCTCAGCCCAAAAATGCCATTTTGAGCCACGATTTTTTAAGGAAAGTGGGTGTCAGTTTTGTATGAAGGAAGGCATTGGGGCTCATGTATTTTGTGTTGGGCTCCTAAAACCCACTTTTAGAGACCTCACAAAGTCAGCAGCCACTTAGAATGTACTGGGAACAAGTTACAGGAAAATGTCACCAAAGTGCTTATCTCAGTCTAATAATGCTATTTTGACCCAAGATTTTTTTAAGAAAGTGGAAGTCAGTTTTGTCTGAAAGAAGGCATTAGGGCTCATGTATTTTGTGTTGGGCTCCTAAAACCCACTTTTAGAGACCTCACAAAGTCAGCAGCCACTTAGAATGTACTGGGAACAAGTTACAGGAAAATGTCACCAAAGTGCTTATCTCAGCCCAAAAATGCCATTTTGAGCCACGATTTTTTAAGGAAAGTGGGTGTCAGTTTTGTATGAAGGAAGGCATTGGGGCTCATGTATTTTGTGTTGGGCTCCTAAAACCCACTTTTAGAGACCTCACAAAGTCAGCAGCCACTTAGAATGTACTGGGAACAAGTTACAGGAAAATGTCACCAAAGTGCTTATCTCAGCCCAAAAATGCCATTTTGAGCCACGATTTTTTAAGGAAAGTGGGTGTCAGTTTTGTATGAAGGAAGGCATTGGGGCTCATGTATTTTGTGTTGGGCTCCTAAAACCCACTTTTAGAGACCTCACAAAGTCAGCAGCCACTTAGAATGTACTGGGAACAAGTTACAGGAAAATGTCACCAAAGTGCTTATCTCAGTCTAATAATGCTATTTTGACCCAAGATTTTTTTAAGAAAGTGGAAGTCAGTTTTGTCTGAAAGAAGGCATTAGGGCTCATGTATTTTGTGTTGGGCTCCTAAAACCCAATTTTACAGACCTCACAAAGTCAGCAGCCACTTAGAATGTACTGGGAACAAGTTACAGGAAAATGTCACCAAAGTGCTTATCTCAGCCCAAAAATGCCATTTTGAGCCACGATTTTTTAAGGAAAGTGGGTGTCAGTTTTGTATGAAGGAAGGCATTGGGGCTCATGTATTTTGTGTTGGGCTCCTAAAACCCACTTTTAGAGACCTCACAAAGTCAGCAGCCACTTAGAATGTACTGGGAACAAGTTACAGGAAAATGTCACCAAAGTGCTTATCTCAGTCTAATAATGCTATTTTGACCCAAGATTTTTTTAAGAAAGTGGAAGTCAGTTTTGTCTGAAAGAAGGCATTAGGGCTCATGTATTTTGTGTTGGGCTCCTAAAACCCACTTTTAGAGACCTCACAAAGTCAGCAGCCACTTAGAATGTACTGGGAACAAGTTACAGGAAAATGTCACCAAAGTGCTTATCTCAGCCCAAAAATGCCATTTTGAGCCACGATTTTTTAAGGAAAGTGGGTGTCAGTTTTGTATGAAGGAAGGCATTGGGGCTCATGTATTTTGTGTTGGGCTCCTAAAACCCACTTTTAGAGACCTCACAAAGTCAGCAGCCACTTAGAATGTACTGGGAACAAGTTACAGGAAAATGTCACCAAAGTGCTTATCTCAGTCTAATAATGCTATTTTGACCCAAGATTTTTTTAAGAAAGTGGAAGTCAGTTTTGTCTGAAAGAAGGCATTAGGGCTCATGTATTTTGTGTTGGGCTCCTAAAACCCACTTTTAGAGACCTCACAAAGTCAGCAGCCACTTAGAATGTACTGGGAACAAGTTACAGGAAAATGTCACCAAAGTGCTTATCTCAGCCCAAAAATGCCATTTTGAGCCACGATTTTTTAAGGAAAGTGGGTGTCAGTTTTGTATGAAGGAAGGCATTGGGGCTCATGTATTTTGTGTTGGGCTCCTAAAACCCACTTTTAGAGACCTCACAAAGTCAGCAGCCACTTAGAATGTACTGGGAACAAGTTACAGGAAAATGTCACCAAAGTGCTTATCTCAGCCCAAAAATGCCATTTTGAGCCACGATTTTTTAAGGAAAGTGGGTGTCAGTTTTGTATGAAGGAAGGCATTGGGGCTCATGTATTTTGTGTTGGGCTCCTAAAACCCACTTTTAGAGACCTCACAAAGTCAGCAGCCACTTAGAATGTACTGGGAACAAGTTACAGGAAAATGTCACCAAAGTGCTTATCTCAGTCTAATAATGCTATTTTGACCCAAGATTTTTTTAAGAAAGTGGAAGTCAGTTTTGTCTGAAAGAAGGCATTAGGGCTCATGTATTTTGTGTTGGGCTCCTAAAACCCACTTTTAGAGACCTCACAAAGTCAGCAGCCACATAGAATGTACTGGGAACAAGTTACAGGAAAATGTCACCAAAGTGCTTATCTCAGCCCAAAAATGCCATTTTGAGCCACGATTTTTTAAGGAAAGTGGGTGTCAGTTTTGTATGAAGGAAGGCATTGGGGCTCATGTATTTTGTGTTGGGCTCCTAAAACCCACTTTTAGAGACCTCACAAAGTCAGCAGCCACTTAGAATGTACTGGGAACAAGTTACAGGAAAATGTCACCAAAGTGCTTATCTCAGTCTAATAATGCTATTTTGACCCAAGATTTTTTTAAGAAAGTGGAAGTCAGTTTTGTCTGAAAGAAGGCATTAGGGCTCATGTATTTTGTGTTGGGCTCCTAAAACCCACTTTTAGAGACCTCACAAAGTCAGCAGCCACTTAGAATGTACTGGGAACAAGTTACAGGAAAATGTCACCAAAGTGCTTATCTCAGCCCAAAAATGCCATTTTGAGCCACGATTTTTTAAGGAAAGTGGGTGTCAGTTTTGTATGAAGGAAGGCATTGGGGCTCATGTATTTTGTGTTGGGCTCCTAAAACCCACTTTTAGAGACCTCACAAAGTCAGCAGCCACTTAGAATGTACTGGGAACAAGTTACAGGAAAATGTCACCAAAGTGCTTATCTCAGTCTAATAATGCTATTTTGACCCAAGATTTTTTTAAGAAAGTGGAAGTCAGTTTTGTCTGAAAGAAGGCATTAGGGCTCATGTATTTTGTGTTGGGCTCCTAAAACCCACTTTTAGAGACCTCACAAAGTCAGCAGCCACATAGAATGTACTGGGAACAAGTTACAGGAAAATGTCACCAAAGTGCTTATCTCAGCCCAAAAATGCCATTTTGAGCCACGATTTTTTAAGGAAAGTGGGTGTCAGTTTTGTATGAAGGAAGGCATTGGGGCTCATGTATTTTGTGTTGGGCTCCTAAAACCCACTTTTAGAGACCTCACAAAGTCAGCAGCCACTTAGAATGTACTGGGAACAAGTTACAGGAAAATGTCACCAAAGTGCTTATCTCAGTCTAATAATGCTATTTTGACCCAAGATTTTTTTAAGAAAGTGGAAGTCAGTTTTGTCTGAAAGAAGGCATTAGGGCTCATGTATTTTGTGTTGGGCTCCTAAAACCCACTTTTAGAGACCTCACAAAGTCAGCAGCCACTTAGAATGTACTGGGAACAAGTTACAGGAAAATGTCACCAAAGTGCTTATCTCAGCCCAAAAATGCCATTTTGAGCCACGATTTTTTAAGGAAAGTGGGTGTCAGTTTTGTATGAAGGAAGGCATTGGGGCTCATGTATTTTGTGTTGGGCTCCTAAAACCCACTTTTAGAGACCTCACAAAGTCAGCAGCCACTTAGAATGTACTGGGAACAAGTTACAGGAAAATGTCACCAAAGTGCTTATCTCAGCCCAAAAATGCCATTTTGAGCCACGATTTTTTAAGGAAAGTGGGTGTCAGTTTTGTATGAAGGAAGGCATTGGGGCTCATGTATTTTGTGTTGGGCTCCTAAAACCCACTTTTAGAGACCTCACAAAGTCAGCAGCCACTTAGAATGTACTGGGAACAAGTTACAGGAAAATGTCACCAAAGTGCTTATCTCAGTCTAATAATGCTATTTTGACCCAAGATTTTTTTAAGAAAGTGGAAGTCAGTTTTGTCTGAAAGAAGGCATTAGGGCTCATGTATTTTGTGTTGGGCTCCTAAAACCCACTTTTAGAGACCTCACAAAGTCAGCAGCCACTTAGAATGTACTGGGAACAAGTTACAGGAAAATGTCACCAAAGTGCTTATCTCAGCCCAAAAATGCCATTTTGAGCCACGATTTTTTAAGGAAAGTGGGTGTCAGTTTTGTATGAAGGAAGGCATTGGGGCTCATGTATTTTGTGTTGGGCTCCTAAAACCCACTTTTAGAGACCTCACAAAGTCAGCAGCCACTTAGAATGTACTGGGAACAAGTTACAGGAAAATGTCACCAAAGTGCTTATCTCAGTCTAATAATGCTATTTTGACCCAAGATTTTTTTAAGAAAGTGGAAGTCAGTTTTGTCTGAAAGAAGGCATTAGGGCTCATGTATTTTGTGTTGGGCTCCTAAAACCCACTTTTAGAGACCTCACAAAGTCAGCAGCCACTTAGAATGTACTGGGAACAAGTTACAGGAAAATGTCACCAAAGTGCTTATCTCAGCCCAAAAATGCCATTTTGAGCCACGATTTTTTAAGGAAAGTGGGTGTCAGTTTTGTATGAAGGAAGGCATTGGGGCTCATGTATTTTGTGTTGGGCTCCTAAAACCCACTTTTAGAGACCTCACAAAGTCAGCAGCCACTTAGAATGTACTGGGAACAAGTTACAGGAAAATGTCACCAAAGTGCTTATCTCAGTCTAATAATGCTATTTTGACCCAAGATTTTTTTAAGAAAGTGGAAGTCAGTTTTGTCTGAAAGAAGGCATTAGGGCTCATGTATTTTGTGTTGGGCTCCTAAAACCCACTTTTAGAGACCTCACAAAGTCAGCAGCCACTTAGAATGTACTGGGAACAAGTTACAGGAAAATGTCACCAAAGTGCTTATCTCAGCCCAAAAATGCCATTTTGAGCCACGATTTTTTAAGGAAAGTGGGTGTCAGTTTTGTATGAAGGAAGGCATTGGGGCTCATGTATTTTGTGTTGGGCTCCTAAAACCCACTTTTAGAGACCTCACAAAGTCAGCAGCCACTTAGAATGTACTGGGAACAAGTTACAGGAAAATGTCACCAAAGTGCTTATCTCAGTCTAATAATGCTATTTTGACCCAAGATTTTTTTAAGAAAGTGGAAGTCAGTTTTGTCTGAAAGAAGGCATTAGGGCTCATGTATTTTGTGTTGGGCTCCTAAAACCCACTTTTAGAGACCTCACAAAGTCAGCAGCCACTTAGAATGTACTGGGAACAAGTTACAGGAAAATGTCACCAAAGTGCTTATCTCAGCCCAAAAACGCCATTTTGAGCCACGATTTTTTAAGGAAAGTGGGTGTCAGTTTTGTATGAAGGAAGGCATTGGGGCTCATGTATTTTGTGTTGGGCTCCTAAAACCCACTTTTAGAGACCTCACAAAGTCAGCAGCCACTTAGAATGTACTGGGAACAAGTTACAGGAAAATGTCACCAAAGTGCTTATCTCAGTCTAATAATGCTATTTTGACCCAAGATTTTTTTAAGAAAGTGGAAGTCAGTTTTGTCTGAAAGAAGGCATTAGGGCTCATGTATTTTGTGTTGGGCTCCTAAAACCCACTTTTAGAGACCTCACAAAGTCAGCAGCCACTTAGAATGTACTGGGAACAAGTTACAGGAAAATGTCACCAAAGTGCTTATCTCAGCCCAAAAATGCCATTTTGAGCCACGATTTTTTAAGGAAAGTGGGTGTCAGTTTTGTATGAAGGAAGGCATTGGGGCTCATGTATTTTGTGTTGGGCTCCTAAAACCCACTTTTAGAGACCTCACAAAGTCAGCAGCCACTTAGAATGTACTGGGAACAAGTTACAGGAAAATGTCACCAAAGTGCTTATCTCAGCCCAAAAATGCCATTTTGAGCCACGATTTTTTAAGGAAAGTGGGTGTCAGTTTTGTATGAAGGAAGGCATTGGGGCTCATGTATTTTGTGTTGGGCTCCTAAAACCCACTTTTAGAGACCTCACAAAGTCAGCAGCCACTTAGAATGTACTGGGAACAAGTTACAGGAAAATGTCACCAAAGTGCTTATCTCAGTCTAATAATGCTATTTTGACCCAAGATTTTTTTAAGAAAGTGGAAGTCAGTTTTGTCTGAAAGAAGGCATTAGGGCTCATGTATTTTGTGTTGGGCTCCTAAAACCCACTTTTAGAGACCTCACAAAGTCAGCAGCCACTTAGAATGTACTGGGAACAAGTTACAGGAAAATGTCACCAAAGTGCTTATCTCAGCCCAAAAATGCCATTTTGAGCCACGATTTTTTAAGGAAAGTGGGTGTCAGTTTTGTATGAAGGAAGGCATTGGGGCTCATGTATTTTGTGTTGGGCTCCTAAAACCCACTTTTAGAGACCTCACAAAGTCAGCAGCCACTTAGAATGTACTGGGAACAAGTTACAGGAAAATGTCACCAAAGTGCTTATCTCAGTCTAATAATGCTATTTTGACCCAAGATTTTTTTAAGAAAGTGGAAGTCAGTTTTGTCTGAAAGAAGGCATTAGGGCTCATGTATTTTGTGTTGGGCTCCTAAAACCCACTTTTAGAGACCTCACAAAGTCAGCAGCCACTTAGAATGTACTGGGAACAAGTTACAGGAAAATGTCACCAAAGTGCTTATCTCAGCCCAAAAATGCCATTTTGAGCCACGATTTTTTAAGGAAAGTGGGTGTCAGTTTTGTATGAAGGAAGGCATTGGGGCTCATGTATTTTGTGTTGGGCTCCTAAAACCCACTTTTAGAGACCTCACAAAGTCAGCAGCCACTTAGAATGTACTGGGAACAAGTTACAGGAAAATGTCACCAAAGTGCTTATCTCAGCCCAAAAATGCCATTTTGAGCCACGATTTTTTAAGGAAAGTGGGTGTCAGTTTTGTATGAAGGAAGGCATTGGGGCTCATGTATTTTGTGTTGGGCTCCTAAAACCCACTTTTAGAGACCTCACAAAGTCAGCAGCCACTTAGAATGTACTGGGAACAAGTTACAGGAAAATGTCACCAAAGTGCTTATCTCAGTCTAATAATGCTATTTTGACCCAAGATTTTTTTAAGAAAGTGGAAGTCAGTTTTGTCTGAAAGAAGGCATTAGGGCTCATGTATTTTGTGTTGGGCTCCTAAAACCCACTTTTAGAGACCTCACAAAGTCAGCAGCCACTTAGAATGTACTGGGAACAAGTTACAGGAAAATGTCACCAAAGTGCTTATCTCAGCCCAAAAATGCCATTTTGAGCCACGATTTTTTAAGGAAAGTGGGTGTCAGTTTTGTATGAAGGAAGGCATTGGGGCTCATGTATTTTGTGTTGGGCTCCTAAAACCCACTTTTAGAGACCTCACAAAGTCAGCAGCCACTTAGAATGTACTGGGAACAAGTTACAGGAAAATGTCACCAAAGTGCTTATCTCAGTCTAATAATGCTATTTTGACCCAAGATTTTTTTAAGAAAGTGGAAGTCAGTTTTGTCTGAAAGAAGGCATTAGGGCTCATGTATTTTGTGTTGGGCTCCTAAAACCCACTTTTAGAGACCTCACAAAGTCAGCAGCCACTTAGAATGTACTGGGAACAAGTTACAGGAAAATGTCACCAAAGTGCTTATCTCAGTCTAATAATGCTATTTTGACCCAAGATTTTTTTAAGAAAGTGGAAGTCAGTTTTGTCTGAAAGAAGGCATTAGGGCTCATGTATTTTGTGTTGGGCTCCTAAAACCCACTTTTAGAGACCTCACAAAGTCAGCAGCCACTTAGAATGTACTGGGAACAAGTTACAGGAAAATGTCACCAAAGTGCTTATCTCAGCCCAAAAATGCCATTTTGAGCCACGATTTTTTAAGGAAAGTGGGTGTCAGTTTTGTATGAAGGAAGGCATTGGGGCTCATGTATTTTGTGTTGGGCTCCTAAAACCCACTTTTAGAGACCTCACAAAGTCAGCAGCCACTTAGAATGTACTGGGAACAAGTTACAGGAAAATGTCACCAAAGTGCTTATCTCAGTCTAATAATGCTATTTTGACCCAAGATTTTTTTAAGAAAGTGGAAGTCAGTTTTGTCTGAAAGAAGGCATTAGGGCTCATGTATTTTGTGTTGGGCTCCTAAAACCCACTTTTAGAGACCTCACAAAGTCAGCAGCCACTTAGAATGTACTGGGAACAAGTTACAGGAAAATGTCACCAAAGTGCTTATCTCAGCCCAAAAATGCCATTTTGAGCCACGATTTTTTAAGGAAAGTGGGTGTCAGTTTTGTATGAAGGAAGGCATTGGGGCTCATGTATTTTGTGTTGGGCTCCTAAAACCCACTTTTAGAGACCTCACAAAGTCAGCAGCCACTTAGAATGTACTGGGAACAAGTTACAGGAAAATGTCACCAAAGTGCTTATCTCAGCCCAAAAATGCCATTTTGAGCCACGATTTTTTAAGGAAAGTGGGTGTCAGTTTTGTATGAAGGAAGGCATTGGGGCTCATGTATTTTGTGTTGGGCTCCTAAAACCCACTTTTAGAGACCTCACAAACTCAGCAGCCACTTAGAATGTACTGGGAACAAGTTACAGGAAAATGTCACCAAAGTGCTTATCTCAGTCTAATAATGCTATTTTGACCCAAGATTTTTTTAAGAAAGTGGAAGTCAGTTTTGTCTGAAAGAAGGCATTAGGGCTCATGTATTTTGTGTTGGGCTCCTAAAACCCACTTTTAGAGACCTCACAAAGTCAGCAGCCACTTAGAATGTACTGGGAACAAGTTACAGGAAAATGTCACCAAAGTGCTTATCTCAGCCCAAAAATGCCATTTTGAGCCACGATTTTTTAAGGAAAGTGGGTGTCAGTTTTGTATGAAGGAAGGCATTGGGGCTCATGTATTTTGTGTTGGGCTCCTAAAACCCACTTTTAGAGACCTCACAAACTCAGCAGCCACTTAGAATGTACTGGGAACAAGTTACAGGAAAATGTCACCAAAGTGCTTATCTCAGTCTAATAATGCTATTTTGACCCAAGATTTTTTTAAGAAAGTGGAAGTCAGTTTTGTCTGAAAGAAGGCATTAGGGCTCATGTATTTTGTGTTGGGCTCCTAAAACCCACTTTTAGAGACCTCACAAAGTCAGCAGCCACTTAGAATGTACTGGGAACAAGTTACAGGAAAATGTCACCAAAGTGCTTATCTCAGCCCAAAAATGCCATTTTGAGCCACGATTTTTTAAGGAAAGTGGGTGTCAGTTTTGTATGAAGGAAGGCATTGGGGCTCATGTATTTTGTGTTGGGCTCCTAAAACCCACTTTTAGAGACCTCACAAAGTCAGCAGCCACTTAGAATGTACTGGGAACAAGTTACAGGAAAATGTCACCAAAGTGCTTATCTCAGTCTAATAATGCTATTTTGACCCAAGATTTTTTTAAGAAAGTGGAAGTCAGTTTTGTCTGAAAGAAGGCATTAGGGCTCATGTATTTTGTGTTGGGCTCCTAAAACCCACTTTTAGAGACCTCACAAAGTCAGCAGCCACTTAGAATGTACTGGGAACAAGTTACAGGAAAATGTCACCAAAGTGCTTATCTCAGCCCAAAAATGCCATTTTGAGCCACGATTTTTTAAGGAAAGTGGGTGTCAGTTTTGTATGAAGGAAGGCATTGGGGCTCATGTATTTTGTGTTGGGCTCCTAAAACCCACTTTTAGAGACCTCACAAAGTCAGCAGCCACTTAGAATGTACTGGGAACAAGTTACAGGAAAATGTCACCAAAGTGCTTATCTCAGTCTAATAATGCTATTTTGACCCAAGATTTTTTTAAGAAAGTGGAAGTCAGTTTTGTCTGAAAGAAGGCATTAGGGCTCATGTATTTTGTGTTGGGCTCCTAAAACCCACTTTTAGAGACCTCACAAAGTCAGCAGCCACTTAGAATGTACTGGGAACAAGTTACAGGAAAATGTCACCAAAGTGCTTATCTCAGCCCAAAAATGCCATTTTGAGCCACGATTTTTTAAGGAAAGTGGGTGTCAGTTTTGTATGAAGGAAGGCATTGGGGCTCATGTATTTTGTGTTGGGCTCCTAAAACCCACTTTTAGAGACCTCACAAAGTCAGCAGCCACTTAGAATGTACTGGGAACAAGTTACAGGAAAATGTCACCAAAGTGCTTATCTCAGTCTAATAATGCTATTTTGACCCAAGATTTTTTTAAGAAAGTGGAAGTCAGTTTTGTCTGAAAGAAGGCATTAGGGCTCATGTATTTTGTGTTGGGCTCCTAAAACCCACTTTTAGAGACCTCACAAAGTCAGCAGCCACTTAGAATGTACTGGGAACAAGTTACAGGAAAATGTCACCAAAGTGCTTATCTCAGCCCAAAAATGCCATTTTGAGCCACGATTTTTTAAGGAAAGTGGGTGTCAGTTTTGTATGAAGGAAGGCATTGGGGCTCATATATTTTGTGTTGGGCTCCTAAAACCCACTTTTAGAGACCTCACAAAGTCAGCAGCCACTTAGAATGTACTGGGAACAAGTTACAGGAAAATGTCACCAAAGTGCTTATCTCAGCCCAAAAATGCCATTTTGAGCCACGATTTTTTAAGGAAAGTGGGTGTCAGTTTTGTATGAAGGAAGGCATTGGGGCTCATGTATTTTGTGTTGGGCTCCTAAAACCCACTTTTAGAGACCTCACAAAGTCAGCAGCCACTTAGAATGTACTGGGAACAAGTTACAGGAAAATGTCACCAAAGTGCTTATCTCAGTCTAATAATGCTATTTTGACCCAAGATTTTTTTAAGAAAGTGGAAGTCAGTTTTGTCTGAAAGAAGGCATTAGGGCTCATGTATTTTGTGTTGGGCTCCTAAAACCCACTTTTAGAGACCTCACAAAGTCAGCAGCCACTTAGAATGTACTGGGAACAAGTTACAGGAAAATGTCACCAAAGTGCTTATCTCAGCCCAAAAATGCCATTTTGAGCCACGATTTTTTAAGGAAAGTGGGTGTCAGTTTTGTATGAAGGAAGGCATTGGGGCTCATGTATTTTGTGTTGGGCTCCTAAAACCCACTTTTAGAGACCTCACAAAGTCAGCAGCCACTTAGAATGTACTGGGAACAAGTTACAGGAAAATGTCACCAAAGTGCTTATCTCAGTCTAATAATGCTATTTTGACCCAAGATTTTTTTAAGAAAGTGGAAGTCAGTTTTGTCTGAAAGAAGGCATTAGGGCTCATGTATTTTGTGTTGGGCTCCTAAAACCCACTTTTAGAGACCTCACAAAGTCAGCAGCCACTTAGAATGTACTGGGAACAAGTTACAGGAAAATGTCACCAAAGTGCTTATCTCAGCCCAAAAATGCCATTTTGAGCCACGATTTTTTAAGGAAAGTGGGTGTCAGTTTTGTATGAAGGAAGGCATTGGGGCTCATGTATTTTGTGTTGGGCTCCTAAAACCCACTTTTAGAGACCTCACAAAGTCAGCAGCCACTTAGAATGTACTGGGAACAAGTTACAGGAAAATGTCACCAAAGTGCTTATCTCAGTCTAATAATGCTATTTTGACCCAAGATTTTTTTAAGAAAGTGGAAGTCAGTTTTGTCTGAAAGAAGGCATTAGGGCTCATGTATTTTGTGTTGGGCTCCTAAAACCCACTTTTAGAGACCTCACAAAGTCAGCAGCCACTTAGAATGTACTGGGAACAAGTTACAGGAAAATGTCACCAAAGTGCTTATCTCAGCCCAAAAATGCCATTTTGAGCCACGATTTTTTAAGGAAAGTGGGTGTCAGTTTTGTATGAAGGAAGGCATTGGGGCTCATGTATTTTGTGTTGGGCTCCTAAAACCCACTTTTAGAGACCTCACAAAGTCAGCAGCCACTTAGAATGTACTGGGAACAAGTTACAGGAAAATGTCACCAAAGTGCTTATCTCAGTCTAATAATGCTATTTTGACCCAAGATTTTTTTAAGAAAGTGGAAGTCAGTTTTGTCTGAAAGAAGGCATTAGGGCTCATGTATTTTGTGTTGGGCTCCTAAAACCCACTTTTAGAGACCTCACAAAGTCAGCAGCCACTTAGAATGTACTGGGAACAAGTTACAGGAAAATGTCACCAAAGTGCTTATCTCAGCCCAAAAATGCCATTTTGAGCCACGATTTTTTAAGGAAAGTGGGTGTCAGTTTTGTATGAAGGAAGGCATTGGGGCTCATGTATTTTGTGTTGGGCTCCTAAAACCCACTTTTAGAGACCTCACAAAGTCAGCAGCCACTTAGAATGTACTGGGAACAAGTTACAGGAAAATGTCACCAAAGTGCTTATCTCAGTCTAATAATGCTATTTTGACCCAAGATTTTTTTAAGAAAGTGGAAGTCAGTTTTGTCTGAAAGAAGGCATTAGGGCTCATGTATTTTGTGTTGGGCTCCTAAAACCCACTTTTAGAGACCTCACAAAGTCAGCAGCCACTTAGAATGTACTGGGAACAAGTTACAGGAAAATGTCACCAAAGTGCTTATCTCAGCCCAAAAATGCCATTTTGAGCCACGATTTTTTAAGGAAAGTGGGTGTCAGTTTTGTATGAAGGAAGGCATTGGGGCTCATATATTTTGTGTTGGGCTCCTAAAACCCACTTTTAGAGACCTCACAAAGTCAGCAGCCACTTAGAATGTACTGGGAACAAGTTACAGGAAAATGTCACCAAAGTGCTTATCTCAGCCCAAAAATGCCATTTTGAGCCACGATTTTTTAAGGAAAGTGGGTGTCAGTTTTGTATGAAGGAAGGCATTGGGGCTCATGTATTTTGTGTTGGGCTCCTAAAACCCACTTTTAGAGACCTCACAAAGTCAGCAGCCACTTAGAATGTACTGGGAACAAGTTACAGGAAAATGTCACCAAAGTGCTTATCTCAGTCTAATAATGCTATTTTGACCCAAGATTTTTTTAAGAAAGTGGAAGTCAGTTTTGTCTGAAAGAAGGCATTAGGGCTCATGTATTTTGTGTTGGGCTCCTAAAACCCACTTTTAGAGACCTCACAAAGTCAGCAGCCACTTAGAATGTACTGGGAACAAGTTACAGGAAAATGTCACCAAAGTGCTTATCTCAGCCCAAAAATGCCATTTTGAGCCACGATTTTTTAAGGAAAGTGGGTGTCAGTTTTGTATGAAGGAAGGCATTGGGGCTCATGTATTTTGTGTTGGGCTCCTAAAACCCACTTTTAGAGACCTCACAAAGTCAGCAGCCACTTAGAATGTACTGGGAACAAGTTACAGGAAAATGTCACCAAAGTGCTTATCTCAGCCCAAAAATGCCATTTTGAGCCACGATTTTTTAAGGAAAGTGGGTGTCAGTTTTGTATGAAGGAAGGCATTGGGGCTCATGTATTTTGTGTTGGGCTCCTAAAACCCACTTTTAGAGACCTCACAAAGTCAGCAGCCACTTAGAATGTACTGGGAACAAGTTACAGGAAAATGTCACCAAAGTGCTTATCTCAGTCTAATAATGCTATTTTGACCCAAGATTTTTTTAAGAAAGTGGAAGTCAGTTTTGTCTGAAAGAAGGCATTAGGGCTCATGTATTTTGTGTTGGGCTCCTAAAACCCACTTTTAGAGACCTCACAAAGTCAGCAGCCACTTAGAATGTACTGGGAACAAGTTACAGGAAAATGTCACCAAAGTGCTTATCTCAGCCCAAAAATGCCATTTTGAGCCACGATTTTTTAAGGAAAGTGGGTGTCAGTTTTGTATGAAGGAAGGCATTGGGCTCATGTATTTTGTGTTGGGCTCCTAAAACCCACTTTTAGAGACCTCACAAAGTCAGCAGCCACTTAGAATGTACTGGGAACAAGTTACAAGGAAAATGTCACCAAAGTGCTTATCTCAGCCCAAAAATGCCATTTTGAGCCACGATTTTTTAAGGAAAGTGGGTGTCAGTTTTGTATGAAGGAAGGCATTGGGGCTCATGTATTTTGTGTTGGGCTCCTAAAACCCACTTTTAGAGACCTCACAAAGTCAGCAGCCACTTAGAATGTACTGGGAACAAGTTACAGGAAAATGTCACCAAAGTGCTTATCTCAGTCTAATAATGCTATTTTGACCCAAGATTTTTTTAAGAAAGTGGAAGTCAGTTTTGTCTGAAAGAAGGCATTAGGGCTCATGTATTTTGTGTTGGGCTCCTAAAACCCACTTTTAGAGACCTCACAAAGTCAGCAGCCACTTAGAATGTACTGGGAACAAGTTACAGGAAAATGTCACCAAAGTGCTTATCTCAGCCCAAAAATGCCATTTTGAGCCACGATTTTTTAAGGAAAGTGGGTGTCAGTTTTGTATGAAGGAAGGCATTGGGGCTCATGTATTTTGTGTTGGGCTCCTAAAACCCACTTTTAGAGACCTCACAAAGTCAGCAGCCACTTAGAATGTACTGGGAACAAGTTACAGGAAAATGTCACCAAAGTGCTTATCTCAGTCTAATAATGCTATTTTGACCCAAGATTTTTTTAAGAAAGTGGAAGTCAGTTTTGTCTGAAAGAAGGCATTAGGGCTCATGTATTTTGTGTTGGGCTCCTAAAACCCACTTTTAGAGACCTCACAAAGTCAGCAGCCACTTAGAATGTACTGGGAACAAGTTACAGGAAAATGTCACCAAAGTGCTTATCTCAGCCCAAAAATGCCATTTTGAGCCACGATTTTTTAAGGAAAGTGGGTGTCAGTTTTGTATGAAGGAAGGCATTGGGGCTCATGTATTTTGTGTTGGGCTCCTAAAACCCACTTTTAGAGACCTCACAAAGTCAGCAGCCACTTAGAATGTACTGGGAACAAGTTACAGGAAAATGTCACCAAAGTGCTTATCTCAGCCCAAAAATGCCATTTTGAGCCACGATTTTTTAAGGAAAGTGGGTGTCAGTTTTGTATGAAGGAAGGCATTGGGGCTCATGTATTTTGTGTTGGGCTCCTAAAACCCACTTTTAGAGACCTCACAAAGTCAGCAGCCACTTAGAATGTACTGGGAACAAGTTACAGGAAAATGTCACCAAAGTGCTTATCTCAGTCTAATAATGCTATTTTGACCCAAGATTTTTTTAAGAAAGTGGAAGTCAGTTTTGTCTGAAAGAAGGCATTAGGGCTCATGTATTTTGTGTTGGGCTCCTAAAACCCACTTTTAGAGACCTCACAAAGTCAGCAGCCACTTAGAATGTACTGGGAACAAGTTACAGGAAAATGTCACCAAAGTGCTTATCTCAGCCCAAAAATGCCATTTTGAGCCACGATTTTTTAAGGAAAGTGGGTGTCAGTTTTGTATGAAGGAAGGCATTGGGGCTCATGTATTTTGTGTTGGGCTCCTAAAACCCACTTTTAGAGACCTCACAAACTCAGCAGCCACTTAGAATGTACTGGGAACAAGTTACAGGAAAATGTCACCAAAGTGCTTATCTCAGCCCAAAAATGCCATTTTGAGCCACGATTTTTTAAGGAAAGTGGGTGTCAGTTTTGTATGAAGGAAGGCATTGGGGCTCATGTATTTTGTGTTGGGCTCCTAAAACCCACTTTTAGAGACCTCACAAACTCAGCAGCCACTTAGAATGTACTGGGAACAAGTTACAGGAAAATGTCACCAAAGTGCTTATCTCAGTCTAATAATGCTATTTTGACCCAAGATTTTTTTAAGAAGTGGAAGTCAGTTTTGTCTGAAAGAAGGCATTAGGGCTCATGTATTTTGTGTTGGGCTCCTAAAACCCACTTTTAGAGACCTCACAAAGTCAGCAGCCACTTAGAATGTACTGGGAACAAGTTACAGGAAAATGTCACCAAAGTGCTTATCTCAGCCCAAAAATGCCATTTTGAGCCACGATTTTTTAAGGAAAGTGGGTGTCAGTTTTGTATGAAGGAAGGCATTGGGGCTCATGTATTTTGTGTTGGGCTCCTAAAACCCACTTTTAGAGACCTCACAAACTCAGCAGCCACTTAGAATGTACTGGGAACAAGTTACAGGAAAATGTCACCAAAGTGCTTATCTCAGTCTAATAATGCTATTTTGACCCAAGATTTTTTTAAGAAGTGGAAGTCAGTTTTGTCTGAAAGAAGGCATTAGGGCTCATGTATTTTGTGTTGGGCTCCTAAAACCCACTTTTAGAGACCTCACAAAGTCAGCAGCCACTTAGAATGTACTGGGAACAAGTTACAGGAAAATGTCACCAAAGTGCTTATCTCAGCCCAAAAATGCCATTTTGAGCCACGATTTTTTAAGGAAAGTGGGTGTCAGTTTTGTATGAAGGAAGGCATTGGGGCTCATGTATTTTGTGTTGGGCTCCTAAAACCCACTTTTAGAGACCTCACAAAGTCAGCAGCCACTTAGAATGTACTGGGAACAAGTTACAGGAAAATGTCACCAAAGTGCTTATCTCAGTCTAATAATGCTATTTTGACCCAAGATTTTTTTAAGAAAGTGGAAGTCAGTTTTGTCTGAAAGAAGGCATTAGGGCTCATGTATTTTGTGTTGGGCTCCTAAAACCCACTTTTAGAGACCTCACAAAGTCAGCAGCCACTTAGAATGTACTGGGAACAAGTTACAGGAAAATGTCACCAAAGTGCTTATCTCAGCCCAAAAATGCCATTTTGAGCCACGATTTTTTAAGGAAAGTGGGTGTCAGTTTTGTATGAAGGAAGGCATTGGGGCTCATGTATTTTGTGTTGGGCTCCTAAAACCCACTTTTAGAGACCTCACAAAGTCAGCAGCCACTTAGAATGTACTGGGAACAAGTTACAGGAAAATGTCACCAAAGTGCTTATCTCAGTCTAATAATGCTATTTTGACCCAAGATTTTTTTAAGAAAGTGGAAGTCAGTTTTGTCTGAAAGAAGGCATTAGGGCTCATGTATTTTGTGTTGGGCTCCTAAAACCCACTTTTAGAGACCTCACAAAGTCAGCAGCCACTTAGAATGTACTGGGAACAAGTTACAGGAAAATGTCACCAAAGTGCTTATCTCAGCCCAAAAATGCCATTTTGAGCCACGATTTTTTAAGGAAAGTGGGTGTCAGTTTTGTATGAAGGAAGGCATTGGGGCTCATATATTTTGTGTTGGGCTCCTAAAACCCACTTTTAGAGACCTCACAAAGTCAGCAGCCACTTAGAATGTACTGGGAACAAGTTACAGGAAAATGTCACCAAAGTGCTTATCTCAGCCCAAAAATGCCATTTTGAGCCACGATTTTTTAAGGAAAGTGGGTGTCAGTTTTGTATGAAGGAAGGCATTGGGGCTCATGTATTTTGTGTTGGGCTCCTAAAACCCACTTTTAGAGACCTCACAAAGTCAGCAGCCACTTAGAATGTACTGGGAACAAGTTACAGGAAAATGTCACCAAAGTGCTTATCTCAGTCTAATAATGCTATTTTGACCAAGATTTTTTTAAGAAAGTGGAAGTCAGTTTTGTCTGAAAGAAGGCATTAGGGCTCATGTATTTTGTGTTGGGCTCCTAAAACCCACTTTTAGAGACCTCACAAAGTCAGCAGCCACTTAGAATGTACTGGGAACAAGTTACAGGAAAATGTCACCAAAGTGCTTATCTCAGCCCAAAAATGCCATTTTGAGCCACGATTTTTTAAGGAAAGTGGGTGTCAGTTTTGTATGAAGGAAGGCATTGGGGCTCATGTATTTTGTGTTGGGCTCCTAAAACCCACTTTTAGAGACCTCACAAAGTCAGCAGCCACTTAGAATGTACTGGGAACAAGTTACAGGAAAATGTCACCAAAGTGCTTATCTCAGCCCAAAAATGCCATTTTGAGCCACGATTTTTTAAGGAAAGTGGGTGTCAGTTTTGTATGAAGGAAGGCATTGGGGCTCATGTATTTTGTGTTGGGCTCCTAAAACCCACTTTTAGAGACCTCACAAAGTCAGCAGCCACTTAGAATGTACTGGGAACAAGTTACAGGAAAATGTCACCAAAGTGCTTATCTCAGTCTAATAATGCTATTTTGACCCAAGATTTTTTAAGAAAGTGGAAGTCAGTTTTGTCTGAAAGAAGGCATTAGGGCTCATGTATTTTGTGTTGGGCTCCTAAAACCCACTTTTAGAGACCTCACAAAGTCAGCAGCCACTTAGAATGTACTGGGAACAAGTTACAGGAAAATGTCACCAAAGTGCTTATCTCAGCCCAAAAATGCCATTTTGAGCCACGATTTTTTAAGGAAAGTGGGTGTCAGTTTTGTATGAAGGAAGGCATTGGGGCTCATGTATTTTGTGTTGGGCTCCTAAAACCCCACTTTTAGAGACCTCACAAAGTCAGCAGCCACTTAGAATGTACTGGGAACAAGTTACAGGAAAATGTCACCAAAGTGCTTATCTCAGCCCAAAAATGCCATTTTGAGCCACGATTTTTTAAGGAAAGTGGGTGTCAGTTTTGTATGAAGGAAGGCATTGGGGCTCATGTATTTTGTGTTGGGCTCCTAAAACCCACTTTTAGAGACCTCACAAAGTCAGCAGCCACTTAGAATGTACTGGGAACAAGTTACAGGAAAATGTCACCAAAGTGCTTATCTCAGTCTAATAATGCTATTTTGACCCAAGATTTTTTAAGAAAGTGGAAGTCAGTTTTGTCTGAAAGAAGGCATTAGGGCTCATGTATTTTGTGTTGGGCTCCTAAAACCCACTTTTAGAGACCTCACAAAGTCAGCAGCCACTTAGAATGTACTGGGAACAAGTTACAGGAAAATGTCACCAAAGTGCTTATCTCAGCCAAAAATGCCATTTTGAGCCACGATTTTTTAAGGAAAGTGGGTGTCAGTTTTGTATGAAGGAAGGCATTGGGGCTCATGTATTTTGTGTTGGGCTCCTAAAACCCACTTTTAGAGACCTCACAAAGTCAGCAGCCACTTAGAATGTACTGGGAACAAGTTACAGGAAAATGTCACCAAAGTGCTTATCTCAGCCCAAAAATGCCATTTTGAGCCACGATTTTTTAAGGAAAGTGGGTGTCAGTTTTGTATGAAGGAAGGCATTGGGGCTCATGTATTTTGTGTTGGGCTCCTAAAACCCACTTTTAGAGACCTCACAAAGTCAGCAGCCACTTAGAATGTACTGGGAACAAGTTACAGGAAAATGTCACCAAAGTGCTTATCTCAGTCTAATAATGCTATTTTGACCCAAGATTTTTTTAAGAAAGTGGAAGTCAGTTTTGTCTGAAAGAAGGCATTAGGGCTCATGTATTTTGTGTTGGGCTCCTAAAACCCACTTTTAGAGACCTTTGTCAGCAGCCACTTAGAATGTACTGGGAACAAGTTACAGGAAAATGTCACCAAAGTGCTTATCTCAGCCCAAAAATGCCATTTTGAGCCACGATTTTTTAAGGAAAGTGGGTGTCAGTTTTGTATGAAGGAAGGCATTGGGGCTCATGTATTTTGTGTTGGGCTCCTAAAACCCACTTTTAGAGACCTCACAAAGTCAGCAGCCACTTAGAATGTACTGGGAACAAGTTACAGGAAAATGTCACCAAAGTGCTTATCTCAGTCTAATAATGCTATTTTGACCCAAGATTTTTTTAAGAAAGTGGAAGTCAGTTTTGTCTGAAAGAAGGCATTAGGGCTCATGTATTTTGTGTTGGGCTCCTAAAACCCACTTTTAGAGACCTCACAAAGTCAGCAGCCACTTAGAATGTACTGGGAACAAGTTACAGGAAAATGTCACCAAAGTGCTTATCTCAGCCCAAAAATGCCATTTTGAGCCACGATTTTTTAAGGAAAGTGGGTGTCAGTTTTGTATGAAGGAAGGCATTGGGGCTCATGTATTTTGTGTTGGGCTCCTAAAACCCACTTTTAGAGACCTCACAAAGTCAGCAGCCACTTAGAATGTACTGGGAACAAGTTACAGGAAAATGTCACCAAAGTGCTTATCTCAGTCTAATAATGCTATTTTGACCCAAGATTTTTTTAAGAAAGTGGAAGTCAGTTTTGTCTGAAAGAAGGCATTAGGGCTCATGTATTTTGTGTTGGGCTCCTAAAACCCACTTTTAGAGACCTCACAAAGTCAGCAGCCACTTAGAATGTACTGGGAACAAGTTACAGGAAAATGTCACCAAAGTGCTTATCTCAGCCCAAAAATGCCATTTTGAGCCACGATTTTTTAAGGAAAGTGGGTGTCAGTTTTGTATGAAGGAAGGCATTGGGGCTCATGTATTTTGTGTTGGGCTCCTAAAACCCACTTTTAGAGACCTCACAAAGTCAGCAGCCACTTAGAATGTACTGGGAACAAGTTACAGGAAAATGTCACCAAAGTGCTTATCTCAGCCCAAAAATGCCATTTTGAGCCACGATTTTTTAAGGAAAGTGGGTGTCAGTTTTGTATGAAGGAAGGCATTGGGGCTCATGTATTTTGTGTTGGGCTCCTAAAACCCACTTTTAGAGACCTCACAAAGTCAGCAGCCACTTAGAATGTACTGGGAACAAGTTACAGGAAAATGTCACCAAAGTGCTTATCTCAGTCTAATAATGCTATTTTGACCCAAGATTTTTTTAAGAAAGTGGAAGTCAGTTTTGTCTGAAAGAAGGCATTAGGGCTCATGTATTTTGTGTTGGGCTCCTAAAACCCACTTTTAGAGACCTCACAAAGTCAGCAGCCACTTAGAATGTACTGGGAACAAGTTACAGGAAAATGTCACCAAAGTGCTTATCTCAGCCCAAAAATGCCATTTTGAGCCACGATTTTTTAAGGAAAGTGGGTGTCAGTTTTGTATGAAGGAAGGCATTGGGGCTCATGTATTTTGTGTTGGGCTCCTAAAACCCACTTTTAGAGACCTCACAAAGTCAGCAGCCACTTAGAATGTACTGGGAACAAGTTACAGGAAAATGTCACCAAAGTGCTTATCTCAGTCTAATAATGCTATTTTGACCCAAGATTTTTTTAAGAAAGTGGAAGTCAGTTTTGTCTGAAAGAAGGCATTAGGGCTCATGTATTTTGTGTTGGGCTCCTAAAACCCACTTTTAGAGACCTCACAAAGTCAGCAGCCACTTAGAATGTACTGGGAACAAGTTACAGGAAAATGTCACCAAAGTGCTTATCTCAGCCCAAAAATGCCATTTTGAGCCACGATTTTTTAAGGAAAGTGGGTGTCAGTTTTGTATGAAGGAAGGCATTGGGGCTCATGTATTTTGTGTTGGGCTCCTAAAACCCACTTTTAGAGACCTCACAAAGTCAGCAGCCACTTAGAATGTACTGGGAACAAGTTACAGGAAAATGTCACCAAAGTGCTTATCTCAGTCTAATAATGCTATTTTGACCCAAGATTTTTTTAAGAAAGTGGAAGTCAGTTTTGTCTGAAAGAAGGCATTAGGGCTCATGTATTTTGTGTTGGGCTCCTAAAACCCACTTTTAGAGACCTCACAAAGTCAGCAGCCACTTAGAATGTACTGGGAACAAGTTACAGGAAAATGTCACCAAAGTGCTTATCTCAGCCCAAAAATGCCATTTTGAGCCACGATTTTTTAAGGAAAGTGGGTGTCAGTTTTGTATGAAGGAAGGCATTGGGGCTCATGTATTTTGTGTTGGGCTCCTAAAACCCACTTTTAGAGACCTCACAAAGTCAGCAGCCACTTAGAATGTACTGGGAACAAGTTACAGGAAAATGTCACCAAAGTGCTTATCTCAGTCTAATAATGCTATTTTGACCCAAGATTTTTTTAAGAAAGTGGAAGTCAGTTTTGTCTGAAAGAAGGCATTAGGGCTCATGTATTTTGTGTTGGGCTCCTAAAACCCACTTTTAGAGACCTCACAAAGTCAGCAGCCACTTAGAATGTACTGGGAACAAGTTACAGGAAAATGTCACCAAAGTGCTTATCTCAGCCCAAAAACGCCATTTTGAGCCACGATTTTTTAAGGAAAGTGGGTGTCAGTTTTGTATGAAGGAAGGCATTGGGGCTCATGTATTTTGTGTTGGGCTCCTAAAACCCACTTTTAGAGACCTCACAAAGTCAGCAGCCACTTAGAATGTACTGGGAACAAGTTACAGGAAAATGTCACCAAAGTGCTTATCTCAGTCTAATAATGCTATTTTGACCCAAGATTTTTTTAAGAAAGTGGAAGTCAGTTTTGTCTGAAAGAAGGCATTAGGGCTCATGTATTTTGTGTTGGGCTCCTAAAACCCACTTTTAGAGACCTCACAAAGTCAGCAGCCACTTAGAATGTACTGGGAACAAGTTACAGGAAAATGTCACCAAAGTGCTTATCTCAGCCCAAAAATGCCATTTTGAGCCACGATTTTTTAAGGAAAGTGGGTGTCAGTTTTGTATGAAGGAAGGCATTGGGGCTCATGTATTTTGTGTTGGGCTCCTAAAACCCACTTTTAGAGACCTCACAAAGTCAGCAGCCACTTAGAATGTACTGGGAACAAGTTACAGGAAAATGTCACCAAAGTGCTTATCTCAGCCCAAAAATGCCATTTTGAGCCACGATTTTTTAAGGAAAGTGGGTGTCAGTTTTGTATGAAGGAAGGCATTGGGGCTCATGTATTTTGTGTTGGGCTCCTAAAACCCACTTTTAGAGACCTCACAAAGTCAGCAGCCACTTAGAATGTACTGGGAACAAGTTACAGGAAAATGTCACCAAAGTGCTTATCTCAGTCTAATAATGCTATTTTGACCCAAGATTTTTTTAAGAAAGTGGAAGTCAGTTTTGTCTGAAAGAAGGCATTAGGGCTCATGTATTTTGTGTTGGGCTCCTAAAACCCACTTTTAGAGACCTCACAAAGTCAGCAGCCACTTAGAATGTACTGGGAACAAGTTACAGGAAAATGTCACCAAAGTGCTTATCTCAGCCCAAAAATGCCATTTTGAGCCACGATTTTTTAAGGAAAGTGGGTGTCAGTTTTGTATGAAGGAAGGCATTGGGGCTCATGTATTTTGTGTTGGGCTCCTAAAACCCACTTTTAGAGACCTCACAAAGTCAGCAGCCACTTAGAATGTACTGGGAACAAGTTACAGGAAAATGTCACCAAAGTGCTTATCTCAGCCCAAAAATGCCATTTTGAGCCACGATTTTTTAAGGAAAGTGGGTGTCAGTTTTGTATGAAGGAAGGCATTGGGGCTCATGTATTTTGTGTTGGGCTCCTAAAACCCACTTTTAGAGACCTCACAAAGTCAGCAGCCACTTAGAATGTACTGGGAACAAGTTACAGGAAAATGTCACCAAAGTGCTTATCTCAGTCTAATAATGCTATTTTGACCCAAGATTTTTTTAAGAAAGTGGAAGTCAGTTTTGTCTGAAAGAAGGCATTAGGGCTCATGTATTTTGTGTTGGGCTCCTAAAACCCACTTTTAGAGACCTCACAAAGTCAGCAGCCACTTAGAATGTACTGGGAACAAGTTACAGGAAAATGTCACCAAAGTGCTTATCTCAGCCCAAAAATGCCATTTTGAGCCACGATTTTTTAAGGAAAGTGGGTGTCAGTTTTGTATGAAGGAAGGCATTGGGGCTCATGTATTTTGTGTTGGGCTCCTAAAACCCACTTTTAGAGACCTCACAAAGTCAGCAGCCACTTAGAATGTACTGGGAACAAGTTACAGGAAAATGTCACCAAAGTGCTTATCTCAGTCTAATAATGCTATTTTGACCCAAGATTTTTTTAAGAAAGTGGAAGTCAGTTTTGTCTGAAAGAAGGCATTAGGGCTCATGTATTTTGTGTTGGGCTCCTAAAACCCACTTTTAGAGACCTCACAAAGTCAGCAGCCACTTAGAATGTACTGGGAACAAGTTACAGGAAAATGTCACCAAAGTGCTTATCTCAGCCCAAAAATGCAATTTTGAGCCACGATTTTTTAAGGAAAGTGGGTGTCAGTTTTGTATGAAGGAAGGCATTGGGGCTCATGTATTTTGTGTTGGGCTCCTAAAACCCACTTTTAGAGACCTCACAAAGTCAGCAGCCACTTAGAATGTACTGGGAACAAGTTACAGGAAAATGTCACCAAAGTGCTTATCTCAGTCTAATAATGCTATTTTGACCCAAGATTTTTTTAAGAAAGTGGAAGTCAGTTTTGTCTGAAAGAAGGCATTAGGGCTCATGTATTTTGTGTTGGGCTCCTAAAACCCACTTTTAGAGACCTCACAAAGTCAGCAGCCACTTAGAATGTACTGGGAACAAGTTACAGGAAAATGTCACCAAAGTGCTTATCTCAGCCCAAAAATGCCATTTTGAGCCACGATTTTTTAAGGAAAGTGGGTGTCAGTTTTGTATGAAGGAAGGCATTGGGGCTCATGTATTTTGTGTTGGGCTCCTAAAACCCACTTTTAGAGACCTCACAAAGTCAGCAGCCACTTAGAATGTACTGGGAACAAGTTACAGGAAAATGTCACCAAAGTGCTTATCTCAGCCCAAAAATGCCATTTTGAGCCACGATTTTTTAAGGAAAGTGGGTGTCAGTTTTGTATGAAGGAAGGCATTGGGGCTCATGTATTTTGTGTTGGGCTCCTAAAACCCACTTTTAGAGACCTCACAAAGTCAGCAGCCACTTAGAATGTACTGGGAACAAGTTACAGGAAAATGTCACCAAAGTGCTTATCTCAGTCTAATAATGCTATTTTGACCCAAGATTTTTTTAAGAAAGTGGAAGTCAGTTTTGTCTGAAAGAAGGCATTAGGGCTCATGTATTTTGTGTTGGGCTCCTAAAACCCACTTTTAGAGACCTCACAAAGTCAGCAGCCACTTAGAATGTACTGGGAACAAGTTACAGGAAAATGTCACCAAAGTGCTTATCTCAGCCCAAAAATGCCATTTTGAGCCACGATTTTTTAAGGAAAGTGGGTGTCAGTTTTGTATGAAGGAAGGCATTGGGGCTCATGTATTTTGTGTTGGGCTCCTAAAACCCACTTTTAGAGACCTCACAAAGTCAGCAGCCACTTAGAATGTACTGGGAACAAGTTACAGGAAAATGTCACCAAAGTGCTTATCTCAGTCTAATAATGCTATTTTGACCCAAGATTTTTTTAAGAAAGTGGAAGTCAGTTTTGTCTGAAAGAAGGCATTAGGGCTCATGTATTTTGTGTTGGGCTCCTAAAACCCACTTTTAGAGACCTCACAAAGTCAGCAGCCACTTAGAATGTACTGGGAACAAGTTACAGGAAAATGTCACCAAAGTGCTTATCTCAGTCTAATAATGCTATTTTGACCCAAGATTTTTTTAAGAAAGTGGAAGTCAGTTTTGTCTGAAAGAAGGCATTAGGGCTCATGTATTTTGTGTTGGGCTCCTAAAACCCACTTTTAGAGACCTCACAAAGTCAGCAGCCACTTAGAATGTACTGGGAACAAGTTACAGGAAAATGTCACCAAAGTGCTTATCTCAGCCCAAAAATGCCATTTTGAGCCACGATTTTTTAAGGAAAGTGGGTGTCAGTTTTGTATGAAGGAAGGCATTGGGGCTCATGTATTTTGTGTTGGGCTCCTAAAACCCACTTTTAGAGACCTCACAAAGTCAGCAGCCACTTAGAATGTACTGGGAACAAGTTACAGGAAAATGTCACCAAAGTGCTTATCTCAGTCTAATAATGCTATTTTGACCCAAGATTTTTTTAAGAAAGTGGAAGTCAGTTTTGTCTGAAAGAAGGCATTAGGGCTCATGTATTTTGTGTTGGGCTCCTAAAACCCACTTTTAGAGACCTCACAAAGTCAGCAGCCACTTAGAATGTACTGGGAACAAGTTACAGGAAAATGTCACCAAAGTGCTTATCTCAGCCCAAAAATGCCATTTTGAGCCACGATTTTTTAAGGAAAGTGGGTGTCAGTTTTGTATGAAGGAAGGCATTGGGGCTCATGTATTTTGTGTTGGGCTCCTAAAACCCACTTTTAGAGACCTCACAAAGTCAGCAGCCACTTAGAATGTACTGGGAACAAGTTACAGGAAAATGTCACCAAAGTGCTTATCTCAGCCCAAAAATGCCATTTTGAGCCACGATTTTTTAAGGAAAGTGGGTGTCAGTTTTGTATGAAGGAAGGCATTGGGGCTCATGTATTTTGTGTTGGGCTCCTAAAACCCACTTTTAGAGACCTCACAAACTCAGCAGCCACTTAGAATGTACTGGGAACAAGTTACAGGAAAATGTCACCAAAGTGCTTATCTCAGTCTAATAATGCTATTTTGACCCAAGATTTTTTTAAGAAAGTGGAAGTCAGTTTTGTCTGAAAGAAGGCATTAGGGCTCATGTATTTTGTGTTGGGCTCCTAAAACCCACTTTTAGAGACCTCACAAAGTCAGCAGCCACTTAGAATGTACTGGGAACAAGTTACAGGAAAATGTCACCAAAGTGCTTATCTCAGCCCAAAAATGCCATTTTGAGCCACGATTTTTTAAGGAAAGTGGGTGTCAGTTTTGTATGAAGGAAGGCATTGGGGCTCATGTATTTTGTGTTGGGCTCCTAAAACCCACTTTTAGAGACCTCACAAAGTCAGCAGCCACTTAGAATGTACTGGGAACAAGTTACAGGAAAATGTCACCAAAGTGCTTATCTCAGTCTAATAATGCTATTTTGACCCAAGATTTTTTTAAGAAAGTGGAAGTCAGTTTTGTCTGAAAGAAGGCATTAGGGCTCATGTATTTTGTGTTGGGCTCCTAAAACCCACTTTTAGAGACCTCACAAAGTCAGCAGCCACTTAGAATGTACTGGGAACAAGTTACAGGAAAATGTCACCAAAGTGCTTATCTCAGCCCAAAAATGCCATTTTGAGCCACGATTTTTTAAGGAAAGTGGGTGTCAGTTTTGTATGAAGGAAGGCATTGGGGCTCATGTATTTTGTGTTGGGCTCCTAAAACCCACTTTTAGAGACCTCACAAAGTCAGCAGCCACTTAGAATGTACTGGGAACAAGTTACAGGAAAATGTCACCAAAGTGCTTATCTCAGTCTAATAATGCTATTTTGACCCAAGATTTTTTTAAGAAAGTGGAAGTCAGTTTTGTCTGAAAGAAGGCATTAGGGCTCATGTATTTTGTGTTGGGCTCCTAAAACCCACTTTTAGAGACCTCACAAAGTCAGCAGCCACTTAGAATGTACTGGGAACAAGTTACAGGAAAATGTCACCAAAGTGCTTATCTCAGCCCAAAAATGCCATTTTGAGCCACGATTTTTTAAGGAAAGTGGGTGTCAGTTTTGTATGAAGGAAGGCATTGGGGCTCATGTATTTTGTGTTGGGCTCCTAAAACCCACTTTTAGAGACCTCACAAAGTCAGCAGCCACTTAGAATGTACTGGGAACAAGTTACAGGAAAATGTCACCAAAGTGCTTATCTCAGTCTAATAATGCTATTTTGACCCAAGATTTTTTTAAGAAAGTGGAAGTCAGTTTTGTCTGAAAGAAGGCATTAGGGCTCATGTATTTTGTGTTGGGCTCCTAAAACCCACTTTTAGAGACCTCACAAAGTCAGCAGCCACTTAGAATGTACTGGGAACAAGTTACAGGAAAATGTCACCAAAGTGCTTATCTCAGCCCAAAAATGCCATTTTGAGCCACGATTTTTTAAGGAAAGTGGGTGTCAGTTTTGTATGAAGGAAGGCATTGGGGCTCATGTATTTTGTGTTGGGCTCCTAAAACCCACTTTTAGAGACCTCACAAAGTCAGCAGCCACTTAGAATGTACTGGGAACAAGTTACAGGAAAATGTCACCAAAGTGCTTATCTCAGTCTAATAATGCTATTTTGACCCAAGATTTTTTTAAGAAAGTGGAAGTCAGTTTTGTCTGAAAGAAGGCATTAGGGCTCATGTATTTTGTGTTGGGCTCCTAAAACCCACTTTTAGAGACCTCACAAAGTCAGCAGCCACTTAGAATGTACTGGGAACAAGTTACAGGAAAATGTCACCAAAGTGCTTATCTCAGCCCAAAAATGCCATTTTGAGCCACGATTTTTTAAGGAAAGTGGGTGTCAGTTTTGTATGAAGGAAGGCATTGGGGCTCATATATTTTGTGTTGGGCTCCTAAAACCCACTTTTAGAGACCTCACAAAGTCAGCAGCCACTTAGAATGTACTGGGAACAAGTTACAGGAAAATGTCACCAAAGTGCTTATCTCAGCCCAAAAATGCCATTTTGAGCCACGATTTTTTAAGGAAAGTGGGTGTCAGTTTTGTATGAAGGAAGGCATTGGGGCTCATGTATTTTGTGTTGGGCTCCTAAAACCCACTTTTAGAGACCTCACAAAGTCAGCAGCCACTTAGAATGTACTGGGAACAAGTTACAGGAAAATGTCACCAAAGTGCTTATCTCAGTCTAATAATGCTATTTTGACCCAAGATTTTTTTAAGAAAGTGGAAGTCAGTTTTGTCTGAAAGAAGGCATTAGGGCTCATGTATTTTGTGTTGGGCTCCTAAAACCCACTTTTAGAGACCTCACAAAGTCAGCAGCCACTTAGAATGTACTGGGAACAAGTTACAGGAAAATGTCACCAAAGTGCTTATCTCAGCCCAAAAATGCCATTTTGAGCCACGATTTTTTAAGGAAAGTGGGTGTCAGTTTTGTATGAAGGAAGGCATTGGGGCTCATGTATTTTGTGTTGGGCTCCTAAAACCCACTTTTAGAGACCTCACAAAGTCAGCAGCCACTTAGAATGTACTGGGAACAAGTTACAGGAAAATGTCACCAAAGTGCTTATCTCAGCCCAAAAATGCCATTTTGAGCCACGATTTTTTAAGGAAAGTGGGTGTCAGTTTTGTATGAAGGAAGGCATTGGGGCTCATGTATTTTGTGTTGGGCTCCTAAAACCCACTTTTAGAGACCTCACAAAGTCAGCAACCACTTAGAATGTACTGGGAACAAGTTACAGGAAAATGTCACCAAAGTGCTTATCTCAGTCTAATAATGCTATTTTGACCCAAGATTTTTTTAAGAAAGTGGAAGTCAGTTTTGTCTGAAAGAAGGCATTAGGGCTCATGTATTTTGTGTTGGGCTCCTAAAACCCACTTTTAGAGACCTCACAAAGTCAGCAGCCACTTAGAATGTACTGGGAACAAGTTACAGGAAAATGTCACCAAAGTGCTTATCTCAGCCCAAAAATGCCATTTTGAGCCACGATTTTTTAAGGAAAGTGGGTGTCAGTTTTGTATGAAGGAAGGCATTGGGGCTCATGTATTTTGTGTTGGGCTCCTAAAACCCACTTTTAGAGACCTCACAAAGTCAGCAGCCACTTAGAATGTACTGGGAACAAGTTACAGGAAAATGTCACCAAAGTGCTTATCTCAGCCCAAAAATGCCATTTTGAGCCACGATTTTTTAAGGAAAGTGGGTGTCAGTTTTGTATGAAGGAAGGCATTGGGGCTCATGTATTTTGTGTTGGGCTCCTAAAACCCACTTTTAGAGACCTCACAAAGTCAGCAGCCACTTAGAATGTACTGGGAACAAGTTACAGGAAAATGTCACCAAAGTGCTTATCTCAGTCTAATAATGCTATTTTGACCCAAGATTTTTTTAAGAAAGTGGAAGTCAGTTTTGTCTGAAAGAAGGCATTAGGGCTCATGTATTTTGTGTTGGGCTCCTAAAACCCACTTTTAGAGACCTCACAAAGTCAGCAGCCACTTAGAATGTACTGGGAACAAGTTACAGGAAAATGTCACCAAAGTGCTTATCTCAGCCCAAAAATGCCATTTTGAGCCACGATTTTTTAAGGAAAGTGGGTGTCAGTTTTGTATGAAGGAAGGCATTGGGGCTCATGTATTTTGTGTTGGGCTCCTAAAACCCACTTTTAGAGACCTCACAAAGTCAGCAGCCACTTAGAATGTACTGGGAACAAGTTACAGGAAAATGTCACCAAAGTGCTTATCTCAGCCCAAAAATGCCATTTTGAGCCACGATTTTTTAAGGAAAGTGGGTGTCAGTTTTGTATGAAGGAAGGCATTGGGGCTCATGTATTTTGTGTTGGGCTCCTAAAACCCACTTTTAGAGACCTCACAAAGTCAGCAGCCACTTAGAATGTACTGGGAACAAGTTACAGGAAAATGTCACCAAAGTGCTTATCTCAGTCTAATAATGCTATTTTGACCCAAGATTTTTTTAAGAAAGTGGAAGTCAGTTTTGTCTGAAAGAAGGCATTAGGGCTCATGTATTTTGTGTTGGGCTCCTAAAACCCACTTTTAGAGACCTCACAAAGTCAGCAGCCACTTAGAATGTACTGGGAACAAGTTACAGGAAAATGTCACCAAAGTGCTTATCTCAGCCCAAAAATGCCATTTTGAGCCACGATTTTTTAAGGAAAGTGGGTGTCAGTTTTGTATGAAGGAAGGCATTGGGGCTCATGTATTTTGTGTTGGGCTCCTAAAACCCACTTTTAGAGACCTCACAAAGTCAGC